>NC_056747.1:280819055-281079055 GCF_019279795.1 Protopterus annectens
CACACACACACAACCCAGGGAGGTGCACACACACACACAACCCAGGGAGGTGCGCACACACACACACAACCCAGGGAGGTGCGCACACACACACACACACACAACCCAGTGAGGTGCACACACACACACACACACAACCCAGTGAGGTGCGCACACACACACACACACAACCCAGGGAGGTGCACACACACACACACACACACACAACCCAGGGAGGTGCGCACACACACACACACAACCCAGTGAGGTGCACACACACACACACACAACCCAGTGAGGTGCACACACACACACACACAACCCAGTGAGGTGCACACACACACACACAACCCAGTGAGGTGCGCACACACACACACACAACCCAGTGAGGTGCACACACACACACACAACCCAGTGAGGTGCACACACACACACACACACAACCCAGTGAGGTGCACACACACACACACAACCCAGTGAGGTGCACACACACACACACAACCCAGTGAGGTGCACACACACACACAACCCAGGGAGGTGCACACACACACACACACACACACACACAACCCAGGGAGGTGCACACACACACACACAACCCAGGGAGGTGCACACACACACACAACCCAGGGAGGTGCACACACACACACACACAACCCAGGGAGGTGCACACACACACACACACCCAGGGAGGTGCACACACACACACAACCCAGGGAGGTGCACACACACACCCAACCCAGGGTGGTGCACACACACACCCAACCCAGGGTGGTGCACACACACACACCCAACCCAGGGTGGTGCACACACACACACACACACACACCCAACCCAGGGTGGTGCACACACACACCCAACCCAGGGTGGTGCACACACACACCCAACCCAGGGTGGTGCACACACACCCAACCCAGGGTGGTGTACACACAACCAACCCAGGGTGGTGCACACGCACGCACACACCGCCATCCCAGGGAGACGTGCACACGCGCGCACACACCCAGCCCAGGGAGGTGCGCACACACACACAACCCAGTGAGGTGCACACACACACACTCCAGTGAGGTGCGCACACACACTCCAGTGAGGTGCGCACACACACACACACCCCAGTGAGGTGCACACACACACCCAGCCCAGGGTGGTGCACACACCCAGCCCAGGGAGGTGCACACACCCAGCCCAGGGAGGTGCACACACACCGCCATCCCAGGGAGATGTGCACACACCCCCAACCCAGGGAGGTGCACACACACCAACCCAGGGAGGTGCACACACACACCCAACCCAGGGTGGTGCGCACACACACACCCAACCCAGGGTGGTGTGCACACACACACACACACCCAACCCAGGGAGATGCGCACACACACACACCCAACCCAGGGTGGTGTGCACACACACACACACCCAACCCAGGGTGGTGCACACACACACACACCCAACCCAGGGTGGTGCACACACACACACACCCAACCCAGGGTGGTGCACACACACACACACACCCAACCCAGGGTGGTGTGCACACACACACACACACCCAACCCAGGGTGGTGTGCACACACACACACACCCAACCCAGGGTGGTGCACACACACACACCCAACCCAGGGTGGTGCACACACACACACCCAACCCAGGGTGGTGCACACACACACACACACACACAACTCAGGGAGATGCGCACACACACACAACTCAGGGAGATGCGCGCACACACACCCCAACCTAGGAGGCACACACACAGACCCCCAGGGAGGTTACACTCCACTGGGAGGTGCACACACCCCTCCAAGGAAGGCAGGCAGGTGCACACACCCCCAAGGAAGGCAGGCAGGTGAACACATACACTGCTCCATGCAGGCATGCCCACTTCAATGCAGGCAGAAGCACACACACACAGGCATGCAGACTCATAGGCAGAAGATGCACGCAGCCAGGCAGGTAAATGCACACACATGCAGTCAGACAAGTAGGCAGGCAGATGTACACAGCCAAGCAGGCCGTTGCACATGCATACAGCCAGGAAGGCAGGCAGATGAAAATGCATGCGGCCAGCCAGACACGCATCCAGTCTCCCACACATTGAGAGCTCCAGATATGTCCCCACGCATACATAAACACACATACACACACACACTGCATGATTCAGCAGTACCTGAAGTGGAGTTCTTAGTGCTGCAACATCAGTAGGCATAGATGGTGAATACTTTTATTGTTACACTCCCCAATTAGCTCAGTAAAGTAGGATCAGAGAGCTGAGCATTTTTATCACAGGGCTTTTCTCCATACACAGAGTGTGGTGAAGTTCAACACTGTAGAATGAAGACCTTAGAGCCTGCATCCATTATTATGCTGTAGTATGTGTGCGCATGCAAGGCAACAGAATCTTCTTTATGAAGCATGTGATGACCCTTCTTTACCCAAGGGCAGTAACCAAGGAGTCTCAGTTCTCACCACCGTCTCTGGTAAAGGAGTGTCACTAAAACCAGGGATAGAAATACACAATTTCCCCTAAGAGTACAAAAAGAAAATGTTCCAAAACCTGGGACTGGGCTATATGCTTCACTCCCAAGTCCCCAAATGAGTCTCCATACTAACCACTGCATAACACAGTGTCCCATTTCTAGGTAACTCACATACTCAATCTTAAAATGTCTGATATTCACACACACACACACTCTTGGGAAAGACAGACATATTTATCTGCTGTGTTTCTTTGCATAAATTCCAAGGTGACTGCTGCCACCAGTCAAATACCACAATACTCTTCAAAAGGTGTGTTCAATTATGTAGGGTAAAATAGATATTGAAACAAATGGTAGCATGCATCCCAAGCAGTAAGGCTTTTTGGAGTGGCCCTGGTGTTATTACTGTGATTACCCTCCACTGGGCCAGTAATCAAGGACCCTCAATCCTGACCACTGGAAACAATGGGGGATGTTCGCCGAGAGGATAACAAGTACACACACAGTATTTCCAGATGCAGCTCTCTGCATCAAGTGCAATTTCCCTTAAGAGCAGAGAGAGAACACAGTCAGTCTGGGGCTGGTTTCTCCCTCTTTCTCTAGAACCGCAATAAAACTCCCCACTGACAACTACAGAGTTGAGATCTCAGCTGAGTGACCAAGCCAAGACCTCCAGCTCCCTCTGTCCAAACAGTGCTTCATGTCCCTGCCCAATTAGCTGACACAGACACTGAGGTTTGATTTACACACACAAGGCTGGCACAGGTTTACTAGCTATGCCCCCTTCTGCCCAGACTATAATGTAGTTATTACTGCCACCAGTCACTCCTTACCAGCTACTTTAGAGCCCTTAGCAAAGGGTGTCCAATCATACTGTGTAATATTAATACTAATACAAATGGTAGTTTGACCAAGAGCAAGGCTATTAGGAGGGCCCACAGAGTCACCAAATATGCAAGTACTCTAAAAATTTAAATATCTCTACACAGATCAGCCACCAGGTAAGGTTTACTTATATTTAATAATAAATAATATAAGGACAAGACAATACTAGATATATATTTCACAGTGAGAGTTCAAAACCACAGGAAATATTTATTTAAATTAACATTGCAGTACAGGCTCACACAAATAATAAAGAATAAAATCTAAGCTAAGCTTTGCTATATTCTTGACTGTATCTCAGAGAATTATACTATTCCTTAGAAACTTACTTAATTAGATCAAGGCATATGTGGTAAATGGTTCTTAATGTTGTCATCAGTCAAAGACAGAATGCAGAATGCTCTGTCTCACCAAGAGACTTCTCAGAATAATATCTAAAATTTTAGTGCTGGGATAGCTTAGAGAATGACATCATTTCTGGTCATCTGACCAACCCACCCACTGATGGCAGCTGGCAATATTTAGCATCTACCTGTAAAAATATACAGACAAGGGTTTTTCCTCAGATCTTTGGCAGATGCTGGAAGTCAAAACAATTATACTCCTTCCTGCTTTTAAAGTAGCAATTAGTTCACTCCAAAGACAATACAGAAATCTTTCTATCACAGACTTGAGTCTCTAGCTGCATTGAAAACTTGAAAGACTGCCTCTTTATTAGGCTAATTTAATTTCATATATTTTTCTAAAATTTGCTGGACTGAGGTTAACCTCCTGGATTCCAGTTCCCACTGTTAAAATATATACATTTAAACAGTTACAATGCTGCATGTGCATTTATGTTCTTTTCCAGTAAGGCACAATGTGGATGCATTTTAAACACAATACTTTAAAATTCCTTTTCAACACAAAAATCTGTACAGAGCAGTTTGATATACACATGACATACATTTCTAGTACATTTGTAATACAGGCATCTTGTATAAATCATTTTGATATTTACCAATGACATATTTATAAAACTCTAGCTAGCTGTGCTGGCACAATCCCCTTTCATCACAATAAGCATTAACACTCATTATTAAAAGTATCTACTAAATAACCAGCCACAATGAGAGGTAGTAAAACATTTAATAAATAAAAGGCTTTAAAAACATGTAAACACTGAATAGCTGATTCCAATAAAATATCAGTTTCACACACGAAAAATGAAAGTAATACTGTAAGATAGATCTCACATTCATTCTAGAAAACTTATCTGTAGATTAACTGTCCCCATCTAATCTAAATAACTTAACAAGGCAAGATTATACTCAATTTCTCATATTACCTGGCAGATGTATGGCCACACTCCAGGCTGTTGTCTGTCCTCAGCAACTGAACTACTCTGGAAATAACTGCTACTACTGCTGAACAGCTGTGGTATAACCAAACTACTGAACAACTGACTCGGAACCTGTGTTTTATAGCAGATCTTTTTCAAAAGTAACAGCAAGCTGCCATGAGAATTCTATTCTCATATCAGACTTCGAAAATTAAACTAACAGCTGCAGTGAAGATTCTATTCTCTCAGCTCTGGCACACAATGGCATCACATCCAGGTCAGCTGACTCTGGCATAACATAGGTTCATAGGTTCATAGATTAGTACTAAGCCAACTGCCCTTGCGAGCCATTTTAAGCCTAGCCAATTATCCCTTGTGAGACCCAAACCCTGCACCTTGTGTTTGTAAGACAAACACCTTAACCATTAAGCCATCCTCCCATGCATTCAGAATTCTCATTACAAAGAACATGCACATCTGGTCAGCCAGAAGAGCACTGCTTAACATTCAAACATCCTGTGTAAATCAGAGTGATAATCAAAAGACAAACTTATTTTACAAAATTATAGCTAGTCATACTAGCATAATTATAGCTAGTCATGCTGGCATATGTAACACAGGGTAATTTACAATTATTTTCATAACTTCAGTCATGCTAGCAGAGATAATATCCAATATCCTCAAAAAGCACCTTATTGCTACCATGGAAATGAGCAGTTTTGGAAGAATCAGACAGCCAATGTGCTATACTCTAATGAGAAGTATCCAACCTGGTTTGCCTTAATATCTGTTGTCCATCACATGCTGTTGGGAGCTATGATTTGCACTTGTAGGGGTGAACTGGTTAGGTCTATTGTTTTTTATGCTATTCTTTCTCAATAATATATGCACTTTATAGCTTATTAGCATACTAAATCCATGGCTGTTGTGTTGTGTCACCACAGGACTAGAAAGGTCACTTTGTCTGTGCCTTTACATAGGATATAATGATGGTGACATGTTGTGCACACCACCTCCTGCTTAGGTCTGTAGCTATGATACTTATGTTCTGTTTATTCCATCTGTGTTCTGTAATACAATTCACATGCACTTCACATTTACTGTCTTATCTGGGCACCTTTTTTTCATAGGTGTGTACTAGGCTAATGGCCCTGGAGCCTTTACAAGCCTAGTCCATAGAAGTGCCCTGGCATCATGCCACCCAACGTTAGTTCCCAGTGCCTCCATCAAGTAGAGCCACTGGAGTGATCCCCGGGGTGAACTTTCTATTACCCATCCACTCATCACAATTTCGCTTGAAGAGGGACAATGAGGTGCTCTGCTTGATATGTATGGGAAGTCTATTCCAGAGCATGGGCAGTCTCTGAGTGAGGAACCTGTCCCTCCAGCATGTTCTGTTAATTGTGGTAATGAGGTTGAGGTCCCTGGAGTGTGTGATGTGGAGGGATTGGGATTTCTTTAGATGTAGCATTTCTAACAGAGCTGGGTCAGACATGGCTTTATAAGTCAAACAGAGATCACCTCTAAGTAGACGATATGAGAATAGCTGGAGTCTTTTGATGCATTTAATGCCTAGGATCCTCTTCGTGAGGTACTTTTGTGGCCTCTCCAGCTGTCACAGGTGTCTAGGGAGGTACATGCCAAATGGGGCATTATACTCTATGATTGGTCTAATGAGGGAAGCATAGAGGGAGATGATGACCTCTATTCCTGGATGCAAAACCCTTGGTAATGAGATGTGCCACACAGAAGGACTTTCTGACCACAGTAACAATGTGGTGGTCGAAGGAGAGGTTGTCAACCTGCATCCCCAGATCTCTTATAAAACCTCAGTGTTCAGTGGGCTCCTATCAGTGTGGTAATTAGTGGGAACAGAGTTATTATCAAAGTGGATGACTATGCATTTTTAGCATTAAGCCTAAAGCCATGGTTTTGACACCAGTCATTGGTCTCAGTGAGGCCTTTCTGTAGGATGTCTGCATCACTTGGGGAGTTAATAATGGCTCCCAGCTTGCAGTCGTCTGTGAACTTGGGTCACCCAGATTCCCTTTGTGTTGGCCTGGACTTTTGAGAAGTAGATACCGAACAGGAGAGGACCCAGGACCGATCCCTGTGGGACTCCACTCATGACTGGTCAGCAGTCTGACTTAAGAGTCCATTACTTTCACACTGCGTGTTCTGTGAGCCAATCAGCAACCCACCTAGTGATACAGGGGTTGATGCCTAGTTTGGTGAGTTTATAAATAACCCCGAGTGAGAAATGGTATCGAAGGCCTTGGCCAGATCGAGGTAAGCTGTATGCACTGCCTTACCTTCATCCACAGCCCTGGTGACGGACTCAAAGAAGTCAACCAGTTTAAGCAGGCATTATCTCCCTTTCACAAAGCCAAATTGTATGGGGTCTAGAGTTTCGAGATTTCCTATATGTTTGTTAATCAGGTCCATGAGGATGTGCTCCATATCTTTACATATCAGAATCATCAGGCTAATGGGGTGATAATTCCCAGGGTCTGTAGTCACTCCCCCTTTATGGAGAGGGATGACTGTAGCAGTGTGCCATTCGGTAGGGATAAAGCCTGAGGCAAGGCTGTGACAAAATAGGGCACACAGATGTGGTGCCAGTTTGCTTTGTAGTTCATGTAGAACACAGCCAGGGATATTATTGGGTCGCATGAAAGCTGTATTCTTGGCCTTGGACAATGCAGCTTTAACCTGTGCTGCAGTAAAGCTGGGGGACTGGCATTCTTCTGGTATTGTGATTGGTCCTTGGGGGGGTGTAAAGTAGGCACTGAATCTGTCGGCCAGTATGTCGGAAATATCTGTCAGCTCAGTATAGAAAGTACCATTGTGCAGTAACTCAGAGAAAATCTGGGTATTGCTGTGGAGATTCTTGATACAGCTATAAAAGGCTTTCTGTAGTGTCTGCTGAAATTCTGCCTTCATAGCTGACTTTAGAGGATTTGATGAGGGACCTCAACTTTTTGTTGAGGCTAATAAGGGAGTTTTTCCATTCTTGGGACTTCACCTTTTTCTGCAACCGTTTCTTCCTTTTTCTGCAACAGTTTCTTCCTTCTGTTGTAGAGTTTATTAATGGCAGGGCACTACCAGATTGACTTCTTTTTTTTGAAGGAGAGAGTGTCTTGGTTCTGTTGGGTATGGCTAGTTCCATGCATTTATCTGTCATGGCTTAGTGATAATTCACAGTGTCTATGGTGTGTAGGGTCCTGGGTTTGAGCCTAACAGAGGTTGTTTATTGGATCGCTGCAGTGCCTCTGCTGGACAGAGGCACAGGAACTAATTTAAGGGGGTGGCGAAAGCAAACACATTCTGGCTAGGCTTACATATGCCCTTGGGCAGATATAGCCTAGTACTTAACTATGAACCTATGTACAGGTTTCTACAGTGCACTGGTGTATGATTTGTCAGTCATGCAGGTATTTTCCAATGGCATGGGTGTTGTGGAGTTAGTCACTTCTGTTTTGAGTTGTCTAAAGTCAGCTTTGGAGAAGTTTTTCAAGGTAGTTACCTTTGCGGGAGGTGTGGGTGAGATGTGGATTTCCATGGTGATTAGTCTATGGTTGGATCTGACAAGGGAGGGATTGACTACTTATGTAGAGCAACGGTCACCCATGTTAATAACCAGGTCAAGGATGTTGCTTCCTCTAGTGGGGGTCAGAATGAGCTTGTCCAGGGCATTAGAAATGAATTCCAGGAAGTGTTGGGCCAGTGTATTGGTGTTTGAGTAGTTTTCCCAGTTGATGGAGGTATAGTTGAAGTCTGCTAGTTAAGAGAGTGTTGGGATGGACCTTGAGATTCCAGGGGGTTTACCTTTATATCGATCACACATGACCGACCGGCC
Organism: Protopterus annectens; assembly: GCF_019279795.1. Lineage (NCBI taxonomy): Eukaryota > Metazoa > Chordata > Ceratodontiformes > Protopteridae > Protopterus > Protopterus annectens. Next base: position 280,827,571 of record NC_056747.1, read on the forward strand.
ACTTAATCGACCCATTTAAGCGAACAGAATCCGCAAAAATTTTTAAATGTCGAAAACATGTCGAATTTCAACATTTCCGGCCATGCCACACCTCCACACCAGTTCTACCATGGGTCAAAAAGGGGCAAGGTTTTGCCGTTCGCTTATGTGGAATTCGATGTTGGAGATGTTTGCACTTCGGTATTCGCGAAAGCCATTTCACCCATATTGGGATCAACGATGTAAACGCAAACCATTCCATGGTGCTTAGGAACATGGAGTGAGTCTAGGGACATACATACATACAAATGTTTCAAGCACGGACATTAATGCCATTCTAGTTTGCCAATATACCAAAACACTTGTTCCCATAATAAATGTCCAGGCTGTTCTTAAAAACATCTAAACTAGTACTTGCTTTAATGTAATTTGGTAGTCTGTTCCAAGCATCAGCTACTCTGTCAAGAGAACCAATTAGTACACTTCTCATTCCTATATGGTTGGGGACCTATAGCCGGCTATGACCTGGATCACCATCTTACCCAGTGTTAGTTGTACCTGAAGTATCTCAGATGTGTTCTGCTGGACTATTAGTCTGGAGGTGTGCACATCCTTTATGAATATGGAGACACCAGTGCCTTTGGAGCTTCGGTCCATGTTTTGGGCTGAAAGGTGTGGAATGAATTATAGCGTGATAGCGCAGGAGTGCTTTCTGCTGCTTTAAACCAGTTCTCCATTACAGCACAAATGTCGATGTTCTCCATTTTGAGGAGTGCTTCGAGCAAGTGCATCTTGAGATTTTGACTTCTAGCATTGAGCAGTATGACCCTCAAGACTGCATTTATTTATAGCTGTTACAGTGGTAATTTGGTCTTTGGAACACCGCCTAAAAAAAGGCACTATAGGGGTGGCAAGAGCCTTAGCCAGTACCCAAAAACCCAGGGGTGACAGATGCAGGCCATCTCTGGCAAAGCATAAAGGTCTGTCAATCATGTCATCCCAAGCAGACAGATACTGTTTTCTGCATGCAGCTTGTTATTACGCTCATATCCCAAACTCTTAGTAATGGGCACCCAATTCTATTTGTTATAGGTAGGTACTAGGCTATTGGCCCTAGGGCCTATATAAGCCTAGCCAAAAAATGTACCCTGGCTTTTGCCACCAAAGAAAATTATTTTCCTGTACCCCTGTCGAGCAGAGCTACAGAAGTGATCCCTGGGGTGAATTTCCCATCCAATCAAGATTTTTCTTGAAGAGTGCTAATGAGGAGCTCTGTTTGACATAGATAGGTAGTCTGTTCCAGAGTATGGGAAGTCTCTGGGACAGGAATCTATCCCTCCAGCATGTTCCGTTTATTGTGGTGACAAGGTTTAGGTCCCTAGAGCGTGCAGCTCGGAGGGATTGGGATTTCTTTAAGTGGAGCATGTCCAACAGCTCTGGGTTTGACATAGCTTTGTATGTTAGGCAGAGATCGCCCCTGAGTAGGTGAAATGCGATGCAGTAAAGCTGTAGTTTTCTGAGACGATCTGCGTAGGGCATCTGTTTGAGGCCAGTAATCCTCTTTGTGAGGTATTTCTGTGGTCTTTCTAGTTGTCGTAGATGTCTTGTGTGGTACATACCAAAAGGGGCATTGTACTCTATAATGGGTCTAATGAGTGATGAGTAGAGTGGAACAATGACCTCTTTTTTCTGGATGAGAATCCTTTTGTGATGAGATGAGCCACGTAGAAGGATTTCCTGACCACTGTGGCGATGTGATTATCAAAGGAGAGACTACTGTCCACCTGTGTCCCAAGGTCCTTATCACATTTTTGGCATTAAGTAGACTACCAGCTATGTGGTAGTTCATGTGTACAGAGTTTTTACCAAAGGGGACGACAATACACTTTTTGGCATTGAGCTTCAGGCCATGGCTTTGACACCAGGTATCTGTCTCAGTGAGGCCCTTTTGTAGTTTGTCCACATCATTAGGAGTTTCCATTATGGCTCATAGTTTGCAGTCATCTGCAAACTTTGTTAGCCAAAGACCTCCTGTGTTAGCCTGCACTTCAGAGAAGTAGATACCAAACAGGAGGGGACCCAGGACTGAACCCTGTGGTACTCCACTTGTCACTGGTCTGAAGTCGGATTTGGAATCCGCTACTTTCACAGTGTGGGTTCTGTCCGTGAGCCAGTTGGCAGCCCATCTTGTGACATAAGGATTTATACCTAGTTTAGTGAGCTTATCTATAATTCCAGAGTGGGGGATGGTGTTGAAAGCCTTGGCGAGATCTAGATAAGCTGTGTGAACCATTTTACCCTCATCTATGGCTTTGGTGACTGCTTCAAAGAAGTCAGTCAGGTTTAGGAGACATGATCTGCCTTTTACAAATCCAAACTAGGTAGGCTCCAGAGTTTGGAGATTACCAATGTCTTTGTTTATGAGTTCCACGATGATATGTTCCATGGCCTTGCAGACCAGGCTCATCAGGCTAATGGGGCGGTAGTTCCCGGGGTCCATCGTGGCTCCCCCTTTGTTGAGTGGGATAACCGTCACGGTGCACCATTCAGTGGGTACGAAGCCTGAGATGAGGCTATGATTGAACATGGTACTTAGGTAGGGTGCCAGTTCATTCTGTAGTTCATGTAGAATGCAGCCTGGGATATTGTCAGGTCCCATGGATGCTGTGTTCTTGGCTTTGGAGAGTGTGTTTTTTACCTGTGCAGCCGTGATTATAGGAACTTTGCATTCTTCCGGTATAGAGATGGGCCCTCTAGGGGGTGAGAGGGGATAAAGTTAGCACTGAACCTATCTGCTAGGATGTTGGCAGTATCAATTGGTTCTGTATATTTAGCACCATTGTGCTGTAACTCAGAGCAGATCTGAGTGTTCCCATTGAGATTCTTGACATAGCTATAGAATGCTTTGTGGTTGTCTTTAGAGTCAGTGGCAATTTTGTTTTCGTAACTAGCTTTGGAGGATTCTATGAGGGATTTCAGCTTCTTACTGAGGTTGACCAGGGAGTTCCTCCAGTCATGGGATTTTACTCTTTTTTGCAACAGTTTCTTTCTTCTGTTGTAGAGTTTATGGCAGAGGACCACCAGATTGGCTTCCTTTTTTTGGAGGATAACATCTTGGTTCTATTAGGGATAGCATGATCCATGCACTCGTGTAAGTGCTTATAAAGTGCATTTGTGTAGGATTCAGCAGTCATACCTCTATTGTCCATCTGCATGGGTGTCGTGAAGTTTGCCACTTCTGTCTTAAGAAGTGTGAAGTTGGCTTTGGAGAAATTTTTTATGATGGTTTCCCTAATTGGGAGTGGGGGTGGGATGTGGATGTCTAGGCTGATTAGCTTGTGGTCAGATCTGACCAACTAGGAATTGACCTCTGGTGTGGAACACCCTTTTCCCATGTTGGTAATGACCAGGTATAGGATATTGCTGCCCCTGGTGGGGGTGTGAATAAGTTGACCCAAGGCTTTGGAATTTATGAATTCTAGAAAACGTTGAGCAAGAGAGTTGGTACACGAGTAGTTTTCCCAGTTAATGGTGGGTAGTTGAAATCACCCATTATTACGGTGTTGGGTTGTACCCTAATACTTTCCAGTGTATCGGGAAATGAGGAGTGGGAATCCTGGGGCATGGTGGGGGGTCTGTAGCAAGCTACAATTTGGATTGCGGTCTTGCCAGAGTTAGTTGCACTTGGATAATCTCGGATGCATTATGCTGTGCAACTAGCCTGGAGGTGTGGATATCCTTAATGAATATGGACATGCCTCCACCTTTAGTGCTTCATTCTGGGTTAGGTGGCCGAAAGGTGTGGCATGAATTGTAGCCTGGTAATGCAGGGGTGCTCACTGGAGCTTTGAACCAGGTCTCTGTCACTGCACAGATGTCAATGTTCTCCATTTTAAGGAGTGCCTCGAATGAGTGCATTTTGAGGTTTAGACTTCTAGCATTGAGTAGCATTACCCTCAGATTTTGCTTGCTTGTACCCGTTATGGTGGTGACTTTGTCATTTGAACCTTGCCTAAAAAAAGGCACTATAGGGGTGGCAAGAGCCTTAGCCAGTATCTGAAATCCTAAGGGCGACAGGTGCAGGCCATCTCTGACAAAGCATCGTGGTCTGTCGATCATGTCATCCCAGGCAGACAAATACTGGATCCCCTTAGAATGACACCAGAAGCTTAGCCGATTGTTGAAGTCAATCATTTTGTCCTTGTACTGTGGTATCATTCTGGGTGATGGCAGGATGCTATTCAGGGTTAGGGTCATACCTACCTGGAGTACAAGATCGGAGAGCTCCTTCATGTCTCTTTTCATGTAGTCCAGGAAGGTACATCTCAGGGTTAGGGTCATACCTGCCTGGGGTACAAGATCGGAGAGCTCCTTCATGTCTCTTTTCATGTAGTCCAGGAAGGTACATCTCAGGTCATTCACACCAACATGGACAATGACAGTGTCATATTTGTACTTATTGTGGAGTGACCTGAGTGCATATGTTATGTGGCGGATCCTGGCACCTGACAGTAACATTCTCCTTGTTTAGTCTAGTGAGTGGAACATCAGTGTGCCTGACTATAGAGTCACCTATGACTAGAGTGTTGGGTACATTGTTATGCCTTATGGGCTGTGGTTGAGTAGCACACTGAATTTGTGGGCTATGTGTCATTTGGGTTGTGTTGGGGGTAGAGTTTGCTTGCGTTTATGCTTTGGATGTCCCTGATGCTTGTGCAGGTTTTTATTGAGAGCTTCCGTGAATGTAGGTGTGTGTTTTGTGTTTCTATGTGTGCGTTTTGGTGGTGTAGCTTTTGAGGGACTATGTGATGAGTGTGGTGTGGTGCAAGTGTTTACCTTCTCCTCTTGACTGTCTAGTCCAGTCTTGGGTGAAAAGAGCTTTGCTTCCAGTTTTCCACTATCCATTGACTACATGTCAACATTTGCCACAGTGCACTATTGATATGTTGCGACTTCTTTGTACTATATTGGCAGCAAACTGTTGTTCAGTCTGACCCCCTGGATCTAAATGTTTCACTGCACTCTGTTATATGAAGGTTTTAAACTAGTCTAATGTCATCTTTAGCCAACTGTCACCATTTCTTCAAGAAACCTTCTGTCATTAATATCATCCTTGGAACTGCAGCAGTTTTCTCCAGAGTAGTAATTCAGACATGTTGATCCAGCTTGAATGAACACACATTATAAAAAATGAACCATCAATAAAATGACTGGCACTTTTTGCAATATGGGACAGCCATGGGAGAGAATACATGCACACTTTGCATTTACTTACAACTAGTAATTGACACATTTTGAATATTTTTTGTTTTGTCTGTGCTAGGTCACTGAATTTATTTCTTCCTACAGATTTCATTTTTTACCATGCTGAAGTAGTCCTCAAGGACTCCCTCCAGAACTCGGGACTACAATTTCAGTGGAAGGATAACCCTGGACCCACTTGAAAAAGTACATCTTGGTATATGAACAGATGCCCCCTCCATGTAAAAGCTCAGTGTGTGTGTGTGTGTGTGTGTGTGTGTGTGTGTGTGTGTGTGTGTGTGTATATATATATATACACACACACACACACACACACACATATACTGTCCCTCTTGCCACCAACCAATCCTGTACAATTTTTCATATCAGCAAGACGCAGTTGTATGAAAGATGCACAATACCTGTCTAATGGGTCAACTGGGCCAGAGTACAGTGGATTCTTAACCAATCAGTATTATAATATGGATTAATTTGTTCATACCATAGATAATAACCACTCCTCCCATAAGTGGGACCATAGCTGGAATTCTGCTGTGGTGCTTTGTGAAATTCATTACCTGGAACTGAAAACTGAAGCTAGTGGCTGGTGTTCAGCTGACATTGTAAACTTTCTTCTATACAAACACTGGTGAGTCTCAAGTCCTCACACTAAGCCTGAGGGCTTCTTGGTAAATCTGTGCATAACCCCTTTCACTATTCTTTGAAGAGAATGTGATACAAATATGTTTTTTTTTTGCTGTACCACCTGGTGACTTGACAGAGTGGACTCAATACCATGAAACAAACAGTATAGACACATCTGTGTTGAAATGTAACAGTATCTCATCTGGTGTGACTGTGTCCTTTGCACCCTGAGGGGCCCCATTCACAACAATCCATCCGCACCCCTACCATCCAATTCCATAAAGAGGCATTCACTGGATACAACATATAAATTGTAAGCAAGAATCTGCAACAGTAATTTATCACTTCAAGGTAATATCAAGTTGTGTAACATTTAAATTCCTATACGTCTTTAATACAGCCTTCTTTGATTATTTCATAATTCCAGTTAGCCAGCAGTATTCCCACAATAAAATCTTTTTAAAGAAAATAAGTCCAGTAACTCAGCAGAAGATGCCCTATGCTCAGCATACATCACTAAAATATGGAACTCTATCCTACTCTCACTAAGGTTAACTAATAAACTTCCTCACCTTCAAAACTGATCTTCAGAAACCAGATTTGCTGGTTGAACTCTTGCTCAGACCCTGGGAAAATGCTCACAGTTTGAATAATCTCTGACTAATGCCTGTTAAACTAAACTGACATAAATATTTTCTTCTCAAACGATTTTACCAAGATACCTGTAAATATTGTAAATATCCCTACCCCATCTCCAAAATATCTGTAAACAGCTACTTTTACTCACCAATTTAAAAATTTGTGTTCCTCACCATTCACCAGTTCTATCTCAATAGTCATATACTTAACCTAAAAACCTTTTCCTTTCACTTGTCTTCCACTTCTTTCCACACAATGTCTTCTCTCTTTTGACACTCCGCTTTTTCGCAGTTCATCTCTACCACTAGTACAAAGATATTCATAAAAAAAGGAACGAAAGAGTAATGCTATGTGTAATCAGACATTGGGTAAAAATAAATAAATAGACAAAAAGGGATGTTTCACCCTAATGAAATAAGCATGTACATCATAAAACAGGAATGAAGATGGGTGGGAATGGTGTTGGACAGTCACAGGTAGTGCAGGGGGGCACGGCTTTAGTCTGGTTTTCAGCATCACAAAAGGCAGAAACTCCATCTATTCCACTATAATTTTTTCATGCAAGTTCCAACTAAATCTTCTGCATCGTTTTTGTTCTGCTATACTACACCTTCTCAAACCTCCCTAGCTGTAATACAACCTACTAAAAATTTCAACTTTCATTTTTAAATCTCTCTTGGCCTGAGCAATTGACTTTTCTGAGCTTCATTAAAATTCTTGTACGATTTTTATTATTCGTAAATATCTAATGTCTTTATTCTATACAGTTTTTGTAGACGTACTGTTATTGCAATTGTGCATGTAATGTCATCCATTACAAAGCTGTAGTATATTTGTAGTATTTCTGGAGCTTCTCTCTCCAAGCCTCCACTGAAAGTTTTTGTTTTTCTTTGCAGTTGACCTGCCTGGTAAACAAATGCGAATAAATAAATTAATTAAATTGTGTTGAATGTCTTGGAATCTATCTTTTCCAACTCTGTTTAAAACCTCCAACATGGTATTGGTCACTGTGGCCTTTCACCACCATATCATCTAGGAAGCAAGGCATGGTCAGGATTCCCAACACCTGGTTCATCACCCTTCACCAAATAGCCACATCCAGTACCTTTCAAAGCAGCAGGCAATTATACCTGAACAATTGTTTACATGTATTAATGTCAAATAGGTTTCTGAATCCTCATTTATCTTCAGTGTTGTTACTTATGCCAGGTCAGCCACTATAAAGCAACCTTCCACTTTCACTCCAGACAGTGATGCAAAAATATTTTCTGCCCTAGACAACAAGTATTACATAGTGCATAATACTAATACTAGAGTCAAGGAGACTAAGTCTTTCTCCTGGACTAACACCTTTCACTTCCTTACGGTGTAAAACCTCCATTTAATCTTATTCATCCGCACAGATGAGTGGACTTCCATTGCCACAAACATACAAGTCCAAAAATGCTGTTTGCCTCCCCCTTCACCGGAATACTAATTTTACCCCAGTATTTCACCACCACCCACCACAGTATGTGTCTAACAAAATTTTCTTGTAATCTGCTGTCAAGAGTCATAGATAGAAATAGAATTACATAATGAGAACCAAATCAACTTTCAGTCAGCTTAGGGTAGCATTTTGATGCCATATTCTGATCATGGTCATAAACATATGAAATCATTATTCTCATGATCACCATTTAGATATCTTAAGAGCCAGAAAGTATTCAAGGTGTCCTTTTAACTAGAAACTCAGCAACAGAGCTCTCTAACTTGGCATCACCCTCAAATGAATTTGACATGATTTTGCATTAAGTATTAACTGTAAAAGATAGTGTATATAAATCTGGCAATTATCTATTCAGGGCTGGTGTTAGCCTTTTGGGGCCCCCAGTAAATGTCAAGTTCTGGGGGGCCCACTGGGCACATCCAGTCTAAGAATCACCCTGTCACCGACACCCCTCCTAAGCAACTGCAAAGTTTTAGGAGTAGAATGCACAGATTGACCTTTTATCTACAATGCCTTTACAACAGGCCTGTGTATTTGGCCCTTCTCATAAAAAGGACATTCACAGCTACTCACATTTAGTTGCTACAATGATATATTACAACAGCTCTACTTACAGGGCTGGACTTGGGTGAAATGGTGCCCTAGGTACTGCCTACTGTTTCACCCCCCCCCCCCTTACACAGACACACACACCCTCCAGTGCTCCTCTCTGCATCCCTCCCATTTGGGCTTCCAACACCATGCACATAAATTTGTCTTCCTTTTCTCATATTTCACTTTACTCTTCTGCTTTTTCAAGAAGTCAGGAAACACCTTTCCTGACCAAGACAGAACAGCAATTACCATTTTGAAAATAACTATATTAAGCTGGGGGTCCCAGAACACATAGGGTTACAGATGCTCTGGGATGCATTTTAGTGCATTTTCCCCAACCTTTTAATTCAATAGTGGCCTAACAAAAATAATGAGTAAGAAAATAATTTCAATCTTATTTTTCTTTCTAGGAAGATGAGCTGGGAACAAGGCTTAATATTCAAAACTGACAAAACAGTTATTCACAATAAACTAACAAGCCAATTGCTGTGAAGATGCACAGATCCTGCCATGGAATACTGCCTGCCTAACCTCACAAAAAAGATGGTCAGTGCCTGTGCAGCCGTCTGGTATTAGACTGAGATGAAGGTAGAGGTTCAAATGGCCAGAGTCATATTTCAAGTGATTGTTGTCATACATACACATACCATGGCCCCTCGCTCCTCACCCCTAACCCCCAAAGGCAGCCACCTGTATATGCACCTGATGTGTGATTGGGAAGAAAGTAAAATACATAAATAAATAAATAGAAGGATTACAGTAAAGCATTACACTTCATTGTTCCTAGACATTGCACTGCCACTACATGGCTTATGGTAACCTTCTTTGTTCACCTCTGAGGTCTGTGAGAAAAGAAACAATGGCCAAACTGCACCCGGCCCAAACACAATGTAATGACCTCCTGTGTACACTTAAGGTTTTGACTATGATGAAAATTAAATTAGTAATGATCCCACACACACACACACACACACACACACACACACACACACACACACACACACACACACACACAACCTACAGCAACCTTCTGTGCACACCTGTATGAACAGGGCTGGTTTTAGAATAGGTGTGGTTGAGAGCAGAGGCCACCACTAAGTCCATGTCAAAATCCATTTAGGCAGAATGGGGAGTGAAGTCACTAGACTCCCAGGAGATCCAAGTGTCTGAATAGAACACACTCACACTAGTTTTGCATTTATTTCAACAAACAGCAATACATTGAGCAACACAGGCACATCAGATCAGTGACTGTGTTTACCAGTCAAACAGCAGCAGCTTAAGTCACTTATTTACTGCATTGCATGCCTGTCGCATTCCCCGATTTTACAGACTTGTCGCCGATTTTGCTTCAATTCCGCTCTACTCCTCACAAAAAAAAACTGAATTGCAGGTAAATTGTTTAGGATTACATGACAGTCAATAAATCCAGATATCAGAGTTTCATTGCATGTTGATGCAAAATGTGCTATTCTAGTAATTTAAGTGAACTAGAATAATATTTAAAATGAGCTTCTGATTTGTAGTCTTTATTCTGCCATTATTTTGGCTTTTCCCAGAATTATATAGCAAAGAAGTTGAAAGTTCTAGTAGTTGGTGTTCTGCCAGCATTTATAGAACTCCATAAAACAGAAAACCATTCCTGAAGATCAGAAGGATCAGCTCTTCTTATAATCCAGGATATGCACAGAGATCAGTCACCCTAGTTTCCGGATCTCTCTAGTGCTTACCTTGCTCATGTGCATTATCAGCTTTATCTTAACAGGGTCATATCATAGCCCTGTTCAAGTTAAAAAGCAGAAGCAGAAAATAAATATATTTTTTTCTCTCATTTTTTCCCCCAGTCAGCAGCAGCTTTTGTGGGACCCAGTCAAGGATGATTAAGGTGGGGGCCCTGCTGCATCCACAGGTATTGCAGGTATCTAAAGCTGGCTATGTTGTAGGTTTTAATGAATAAGATGCTCATCAGAAGGATTTAACTAAGCCAGGAGCACTATATCAGTGGTAAACTATTTCATGGAAATGTGAACGCTGTTACTATAACCAGGGATATCTTTCAGTTTTAAAGGAGATTGTCACACCCCTGGTTTATTCAGTATTCAAGTTTGCTGGACTAGCAATCATGGGTTCTTAATAAAACCAGGATTGCTGTACTAGCTTTCATTGATTTGACAGACATGTTATAAAATATCAAAATAAGATAACTTGCTGGGGTTGGGGGCACCTAAGCTGAGCCAGACCCTAACTACCACAGTATAATCCTACTCACAAGCTTTACTCTCACATACATCAAATACTGAATATACTATGTATGCCAAGTCTACTGTACAATTCTGATGCAGCTTTTTTTTTTTTTATGTTTTCAGAAGTTTGACATTACAAATACCATGCATGGTGTCTATATGCAAGTCTGTGTACGCAATTTCTTTAATGCTTCTGTAATATTGTGGGGATTTGCACACTAGTTATGGCTGAAAAAGATGCTCAGACCACTCCACTTGCCTGGTCAACAAAAAATTAAATGAATTAAAATTGTTTTTAGCATTCATCATTCAGTAGAAATGTTTAAATTCTTGCCTGCCATTCTGCATTTTACTTTCATCAGAAAATCAGTCTCTAACAGCTACATACTCTTGTAGGCGGTCTTTGATATGCCATCTAACATAACCTTCTCAAATCAAAGCTGTCTGATCTACATCATGTATTTTCACATCTAAAACATGGCCCTTTCATAGAAGCTAAACATTCAATCACTTTTTATCCTCCCTCCCCACATCCAAGGGACTCCACTTGATAGCTACTTGTATCCACTCAGTCAATTTGTTCTACAGGGGGTGAGAGCTGGGCATACTGGTATATAGGCAAGAGCCTTACAGCCCATTCTAGACCTGGAAGCTACATCAGCCAATCACTCCGGCAGCAAGAACAGGTAGGGGTCATCCGTTTAGTGGCCCTCAGATCAGCCTGGTCAGGGGTGGAGAAGAGTGTATTCTCACATATACCTCATATTCATTGGCTCAAGATTCAGTGGCAGCCAGCATATCTACTATAGGTGGGTCATTCAGAAAGCCAGTCCTAGGTTTTGCCAGTGTCATGAACCTTAGCAGCATCCTTCCAGTGAGAAGAAGTAAGCTGGGGGAAGCACTCAGGCTCGTTCTTCCTCTACTCAGTCCCTCAGACACCTGTGCCAGTAGCTGAACATTGGTCATCCGGGCAGTTTTGGGTTCAGCAGTCTATACCATGGGGCTGCTTGCAAAGAGTAATATCCTGCTGCAGCTCTCAGGCCTCTATGGAAGCTGTTTTGCAGATATTGCTATTTTCACAGCTTAATGTTAATGTTTTTGAGGTACATTGTGCATACTCAAAGTGCATTCTGTCCTTTAATGCATCTGTTAGCTCCCTACACTAGAGCAGTGTTCAGCCAATCAAGTAATCAGCTATTCCATTCTGATGCACATTCATTTCTTTGGTTTTATAACAGCGTAATCTTTCTGCAGTCATTGGGCCTTTGGATTAACATCCTCTTGCACATGTTATACTTTCTGCAAAAAAGAGTTCTCAAATGGTTTGAACAGATGCTACCAAGTTATATAGAAGCAGCAGTCCATAAGACTTTGCACCCATTAGGCTTGACAAAAATGTAAATCTGTGATATGGTTCTACCTTTTAACCTAGGCAACCCAGACCTCCCAGCTGTCCCTGATTTTTGCAAAAAAATCACAAATTCTGTCTCATATTTTTTGCCCTGTCCATTATAAAATGCTTAATTCTCTGGTAAATCATTGAGAAGTAGAGTCAGTCATGTCAGACAGTTTCATACTTATTGTTCTGAAAGAGCATGTCAATGCACAACCTGTTATTCTGTTAACTTTTAAGTAAATTGTCTCCGATTTTGGGCTTTGCAGCACCCCATTTTTGTCATCGTCTAGAATTCTAGAGTGAGAAAGTTGAGAGGTATAAGATAACCCAGTCTTTCCCCATTAAGTGTGGGGTCAAATGTCCCACATCACACCAGGCTGCTTGCACATATTCATGCTTTTACCTTTCATTGATTTTATCTGCATTTCTTATAACCCAATTACACTGCAGGCATTTCTAACCTACAGTTCAAATGTTTTGCGATTTTGGTCTAAGCAAATTACACAAGGTTTTTACCCCAGACTACCCATTTCAAGGCTATTATCTTAGCTGCCAGCTTATAATATGGTTCTCTCTGCTTGCTTCATGCTTTGTTTAAAAAAATACAGTAATCGTGAATATAGTAACTGGAAAAAAATCAGCAGCATAAACACCATCTTAGCATAACTTATTACTGCAACATTTATATCAAACTGGCCATATTCACAGCATTGCCTGTTCTGTTTCATCGATCACCCAGTTAAAGAGTCTGTCATACTTACTCTGCAAACCCACTGTTATCCACCAGACACTAGAAATCTTTATCCACCAGACAGCTGGAATGTCCACCACATAATAAGAATATTTAGAATCCAGAAAAGTAAAACTGCACAAATCAGCAGGGCTCCCTTTTATAAACATGATTTCAGCAATTGGAACCTCAATGATGATATTCCAAACCTATGAAAGGAAATACAGAAAAAAACTTGTGCCAGGTGAAACTCTAACTCTGTTGATAGCTCATATTAACTGCCCCACCAATCAAATGTCAGAGCATTTCACATGTTTATTTAACCCACTGATTTCTTAATATAACTCCTTAAGTGAAAGCCCAAAAGTGACAAACCAAAGTGCAAGAATTTGGCAGCATACAATATCATATTATAAATCTACAATAAATGTAAATATATGGTTATCAGCCAGAGCTTTCCAGACAATTTTGTCATTTATACTTTTAGGTGTTAATATACCCTTCTCTAAAATAAAGCATCTGTCTCATCTGTAATAATTGTTTGATTCTCAAACACTAATTCTTTATGTCTGTAAGAAATGGAGATTTCAAAACTTCAGGATTAGCACCATAAAATGTAACATAACCTTTGTGCAACTGAACTTTCTGTTTATTTCTGATGTCATGAAAATGTTCACATAGCCTTAGATGATGTGTTCTGTAGTCACCCCTGCTTACTGGGGGTGGGGAGGGGGTACAAGTTCATGTCAAGCAGTACACTTCTGTTTGACATAGAGGTGGGGGGGGGTCTGTTTGGAAGAAACAGTTTACCATTGCTTATTACAGCTTTTTCTAAGGCAATAATGATGTGTAGAACAACCTTCACAGGGGATGATTGCCTTCTGTAACTCTAATATAATATCTTTAAGCCTTGTTGACACTAAACTGTCTGTGAAACCTCTTGTACTGCCATATGAGATTTTCTCTCTTTGAAGTAAGCTATTTTTCCCCAGGGAATGCCAGCTGGACCCCGGTGATTGACAACATAGCAAAGAACAATACCCTTTCACCAGTTAGTCAGCAGTATGATTTGATGGTATGAGGTACAGACACTATGTTCAGCCTCATCCCCATGAGGGAGGAAGAGATGGATTATTTCACCATTGTTAAGAAGATAAAACAAAACTAATCCCAACTGCATTTTTTTTTCTGATGATTCAGAGGCCTTGTTCTAGTTAAGTGACTTTCCCAGAGTCTTGCTGAATGTAAATAAAAGTGGGTAGAATCAAACTCAGTTCTTCAGGATATAGCTCATTTACCATGTTAATTCTTCACTTACTAAACTGTATTGCAGCCTAAACACGTGATTGGATAGCATGATAGCAAAAAGGAACATGTTGACACTGGGAACAGTGTTTTTCACTCTCCCTAACCACTGCAGCAGAAATGCTGTGGAACCTAAGCCAGTGGTACCATTAGTGCAAGACAGTTTTCAGACTAACATCTAAGTCTCCTTAGTAGTTTAAAACAAGCTGACATAGTGTGTTGCATTTCCTGGTAACACAGTGCACATATATTAAGCATCAAATGAAAAAGCTTCTTCATCACTCAGCACACCTTTTGTTACAGAAAATGTAATGACGTCAGTAAAGTGAATCATGCAGACAGCAGTTTACAAAACCCTCTGTATCAGTGAGCAAGTCAACAGCATTTGTCAAAAAACAGCATAGCTGTATAAGATCTCAAAGCATCCAACAAAGAGTGGAAACACAACTGGGCTTCATTCAGTACATAATTATGTCAACATTTTATTTAGAACCTTTAATGCTGATCTTAAGTTTCCCTGTCATTTTATACCACCATTTCAAAGTTTGTTTCCTGTAATACTTTCTCTTTTGATTTACTAAAAAGTATGTCAATTTTAATTCATATATGTAGACATTTTCTACATTTCTACTGGAATTTTATTGTCTTTCTGCCCAGTCTTAGTAAAAAAGAAAGAAAGAAATCATACTTAACAGGACTTACAGTAACTGAATGATGAGTATGTATGAACATGCATCTGAACAAAATAACAATGCCTGAGCTGGCATTGACACAAATTATTTATTTATATATATTTTTTCTGTATGCACATGTGAATGTGTGTGTGTTTGTTTGCATATGAGCCCACATGCCCCACACACCCACTCAACTCTGAGGCTGCTGCACTGTATTTTTCTGTGAGCGTGTATGTCCATGTGTGTCTCTATGTACATATGACTGGATGTACCACACACCTACTCAACTCTGAGGTTGCTATACTTCAGACAAAATGAGATTTCCTCTTTGCAGTGACCACCTTTAATCAATGCAAGATTCAGTCAAGAGCGGATTATTACACACTTGGTACTTGTAACAGTCACTGACTTCTTTTTATTTCACATAAAAAATGTGCTAAAACTTGACTCAAAAGAAAAATGTTAAGGTACCTTTTTAGACAACGAGTACTGGACATTCTAGAATAAGTTGAGAAGTAAGATAAAAAATATCCTTTATAATATGCAATCACATTCATTGCATTCAGTACATCCAAATTCCCTACCCAATGTATATACAAGGGTATGCCAAAGCTTATTATTTCTGAGTGTGTGTGTGTGAGTGTGCGTGTTTATAATATATAGAGAAATATATATGATATCTATGCAAAATGAGTGTGCACATATGTTCTACAGTGTATATTTTCTAAGCTAACTCATGCGGCATATTTATGTTTTAAGTATAATCTACATACAATGTACTGCAACTGCACAGTGCTTGATTGTATTTCTGCATAATTCTCGTACTAGTGCTTTTGTCTCTGAATCTAGTCTGTAAAGGTCCGATGTGAAGTGGGACAACACAGCAAGCAAAGGGCATAGTAAGTGCACAAACAAACAAATATCTGCTCACTGCTTTGCTCAAAATACATGATAGTGTCTTATCTACAGGATTACTCTGGACAACATGACAGTCCCCGCTCACCTGCTGCTCACTATACCCCATAATTTCTCATCTGCCATACCATTTTGATGGCCTACCATTCTCTGTCTTCCTGTTACCCATAGTTTCTAATACTCCCTTTGCCAGGCAATGCTCATGATTCCCTGTAATTCCAATATTTCAGCACCACTCAAGATACAAGATTCTTACTTACCCCACTAAGAGGCTCATGACTTCCTAATTCATAGGTTCATAGGTTGGTACTAGGCTATTGGCCCTAGGGCCTATACAAGCCTAACCATAACAATTCCCTGGATATTTCTTCCCACAATATTTACTTTTCTGGACCCCTGTCTAGCAGGGCGACTGACATGATCCCCGGGGTGAATTTCCTATCGCCCATCCAATCATCAAGGCTCCTTTTGAAGAGGGCCAAGGAGGCGCTCTGCTTGACATGTATGGGCAGTCTATTCCAGAGTATGGGGAGTCTCTGGGTCAGGAACCTATCCCTCCAGCATGTTTTGTTCATTGTGATGACAAGGTTTAGATCCCTGGTGTGTGTGGCTCTAAGGGATTGGGATTTCTTTAAGTGGAGCATGTCCAACAGCTCAGGGTTTGACATGGCCTTGTATGTTAAGCAGAGATTGCCTCTGAGTAGACGATATGCCACAGAGTAAAGCTGGAGTTTTTTTAGATGGTCAGCATATGGCATCTGCTTTAGCCTGTGATTCTTTTAGTGAGGTATTTCTGTGGCCTTTTCAGCTGTTACAGATGTCTTGTGAGGTACGTACCAAATGGGGCATTATACTCTATAATGGGTCTAATGATGGCTGAGTACAGTGGGACAATGACCTCCTTTTTTCTGGATGAAAAGCCCTTAGTGATGAGGTGTGCCACATAGAAGGATTTCCTGACTGTTCATAGGTTCATAGGTTCATACTAGGCTATCTGCCCTAGGGCATTTATAAGCCTAGCCAGAATGTGTTTGGCTTTCGCCACCCATTTTAAATTTATTTTGCTATGCCCTTTTTCGAGGTTAGTATACTGTGCCTCTGTCTAACAGTGACACAGAAGTGATACCAGGGTAAACCTATGATCTCCCATCCACTCATCAAGATTCCTCTTGAAGAGAGTCAATGAGGGACTCTGCCTAACCTGGACTGGGATTTTATTCCAGAGTGAAGGAGCCTCTGGGTTATGAATCTGTCCCTCCAGTATGTCCTATTTATTTCAGTGTTGAAGTTCAAGTCTCTTGAGCGTAGCTCGATGGGATTTGGATTTTCTGAGGTGCAGCATGTCCATTAATTCCGGGTTGGACATGGCTTTATACGTCAGGCCCAGATCGCCTCTGAACAGGTGGTATGCCACTGAGTAGAGCTGGAGTTTCTTTAACCGGGCAGCATATGGCATCTATTTGAGCCCTTTGATCCTCTTGGTGAGGTACTTTTGGGGTCTTTACAGTTGCTGCAGGTGTCTGGTAAGGTACATCCCAAAGCGGGCATTGTACTCAATTATGGGCCTGATGAGGGATGAGTAAAGAGGCACGATGACCTCCTCTGATCTAGATGTGAACCCCTTCATGATTAGGAGGGCTATATAAAATGTTTTTCTAACCACTTTGGCCACGTGGTTGTCAAATGAGAGATTGCTATCAACTTGGGTCCCCAGGTCCCTAATTACTTCTTCTGTACTTAATGGATTACCACCTATGTGGTAATTTGTGGGCACTGTTTTGCCAAAGGGATGACTATACACTTTTGGCATTTAGCTTGAGCCATGGCTCTGGCACCAGTTGTCTGTTTCTATGAGGCCCTTTTGGAGGATGCTTGTGTCGGCTGGAGAGTCGATTATGGTGCCCAGTTTGCAGTCATCTGCAAACTTGGTCAGCCACAGTCCTTCCGTGTTGGCCTGTACCTCCGAAAATATATACCGAACAAGAGAGGTCCCAGGACTGAGCCTTGTGGGACACCACTTGTAACTAGTTTGGAGTCTGACATGGCTCCAGCAATTCTAATCATGTGGGTTCTGTCCTTGAGCCAGTTTGCAATCCATCTAGTGACATAGGGGTTTATATTTAAGCTGGTGAGCTTATCTATAATGCCCGAGTGGGGTATTGTATCGAAGGCTTTAGCAAGGTCCAGGTAGGCTGTGTGGACCACCTTCCCCTCGTCAATCGCCTTGGTGACTGTTTCAAAGAAATCAACCAGGTTTAAAAGGCAGGATCTGCCCTTAACAAAGCCGAACTGGGTAGGATCCAGTGTCTGTAGGTCCCCAATATCTTTATTTATGAGGTCCATGATGATCCTTTCCATAGCTTTGCAGACTAAGCTAGTCAGGCTTATGGGGTGATAGTTTCCAGGATCCGTGGCGATGTAGTTATGGAAAGTGAGACCACTATCCACCTGTGTCCCTAAGTCTCTCATCACACTTTCGATGTTTAGTGTACTGCCACCTATGTGGTAATTCATGGGTACATGTTTTTTTCCAAAGGGGATAACTATACATTTCTTGGCATTAAGCTTGAGCCCATGGCTCTGGCACCAGGCATCTGTTTCAGTAAGACCCTTTTGTAGAATATCCACATCATTTGGGGATTCAATAATGGCTCCCAGTTTGAAGTCATCTGTGAACTTTGTTAGCCAGAGTCCCTTAATGTTGGCCTGTACTTCAGAGAAGTAGATGCCTAACAAGAAAGGTCCCAGGACTGAACCCTGAGGTACTCCACTTGTCACTTGTCTGGAGCTGGATTTGAGTCGGCTACTTTTACAGTCTGGGTTCTATCAGTAAGCCAGTTGGCAACCTATCGAGTGACGTAGGGATTTATGCCCAGCTTAGTAAGTTTATCTATGATTCCAGAGTGGGGGATGGTGTTGAAGGCCTTGGCGAGGACCAGATAGGCTGTGTGGACCGCCTTACCCTCGTCCACAGCTCTGGAGACTGATTCGAAGAAGTCAATCAGGTTTAAGAGACAAGATCAGCCCTTCACAAACCCAAACTGGGTGGGGTCCAGTGTTTGAAGGTTGCCAATGTCTTTGTTTATAAGTTCCATGATAATGCATTCCATGCCCTTGCAGATCAGGCTCGTCAGACTGATGGGATGGTAGTTCCCGGGATCCAAGGTGGATCCCCCCTTGTGGAGTGGGATAACTGTAGCTGTGCACCACTCCGTGGGCATGAAGCCTGAGGTGAGGCTATGATTAAACATGACACTTAGGTGAGGTGCCAGTTCATTTTGCAGTTCATGTAGTACACAGCCTGGGATGTCATCTGGTCCCATGGATGCTGTATTCTTAGCTTTGGAGAGTGCGGTTTCTACCTGTGTGGCCGTGATTACAGGAATTTGGCAATCTTTTGGTATTGAGATGGGTCCTTTAGGGGGTGAGAGGGGGGTGAAGTTGGCACTAAATCGATCTGCCAGGATATTGGCAATATCCTTGGGATCAGTATATTTAATGCCATTCTGTTGAAGCTCAGAGCAGATCTGAGCATTGCCATTTAGATTCTTGACATAACTATAGAATGTCTTGTGGTTGTCTTTGGAATCTTTGGCAATTTTATTTTTGTAACTAGCTTTGGAGGAATTTTATGAGGGATCTCAGCTTCTTACTGAGGCTGGTGAGGGAGTTTATTGCATCTTGGGATTTTCCTTTTTTCTGCAACAGTTTCTTCCTTCTGTTGTATAGTTTGTTTATAGCAGGGGACCACCAGATTGGCTTCCTTTTTTTGGAGGAGAGCATCTTGGTTCTATTTGGGATGGCACGATTCATGCACGAGTGGATGTGCTCATACAGTGCCTTAGTGTAAGATTCTGCAGTCGAACTTTCAGATCCCGTCGGCATGGGTGTCATGAAGTTTGTCACTTCTGACTTCAGTAGCATGAAGTTGGCTTTGGAGAAGTTTTTTAAGGAGGTTTCCTTACTGGGGGTGGGGGTGGGATGTGGATGTCAAGGGTGATTTGCTTATGGTCAGACCTGACCAATGAGGGGGTGGCCACTGGTGTGGAGCATCTATCTCCCATGTTGGTAATGACCAGGTCTAGGATACTGGAGCCCCTGGTGGGACAATGGATTAGTTGATCCAGGGCGTTGGAATTTATGAATTCCAAGAACCGGTGGGAAAAGGAGTTGGTACCCGAGTAGTTTTCCCAGTTAATCGCAGGGTAGTTGAAATCACCCAGTATTAGGGTGTTTGGTTGTATCTTAATATTTTCCAGTATGTTTAGAAAGGTGTAGTGAGAATCTTGGGGCATGGTGGGGGATCTGTAGCAAGCTACAATTTGGATTGCAGTCTTACCTGGTGTTGGTTGCACCTGGAGAATTTCAGATGCATTGTGTTGGGCAACTAGCCTGGAGGTGTGACTATCCTTGGTGAATATGGACACTCCTCCACCTTTATTGTTTCGGTCTTGGTTTTGTGGCCAAAAGGTGTGGTAAGAGTTGTAGCCTGGTATTACAGGGGTGCTCTCTGGAGCCTTGAACCAAGTCTCAGTTACTGCACAGATATCGATGTTCTCCATTTTTAGGAGTGCCTCGACAGAGTGCATTTTGAGGTTTAGACTTCTAGCATTGAGTAGCATTACCTTCAGATTTTGCATGCTTGTATCTGTTACAGTGGTGGTTTTGTCCTTTGAACCTTGCCTAAAAAAGGCACTATAGGGGTGGCAAGAGCTTTAGCCAGTAACCTGCATCCGAGGGGTGACAGGTGCAGATCATCTCTGGCAAAGCATCGTGGTTTGTCGATCATGCCTTCCCAGGCAGACAGATACTGGATCTCCTTTGAATGACACAAGAAGCTTAGCCAATTGTTGAAGTCAATCATTTCATCCTTATACTGTGGTATCATTCTGGGTGAAGGCAGGATGCTACTCAGGGCTAGGGTCACACCTGCCTGGGCCACATGATCTGAGAGCTCTTTCATGTCTCTTTTCATGTAGTCCAGGGAGGTACGTCTCAAGTCATTCACTCCAGCATGGACAATGACAGAGTCGTATTTGTACTTGTGGAGTGACTTGAGTGCATGCATTATGTGGCGGATCCTGGCACCCGACAGGCAGCTGACTGTAATTTTCTCCTTGTTCAGCCTGGTGAGTGGGACATCAGTGTGCCTGACTATAGAGTCACCTATGACTAAAGTGTTAGGTACATTGTCTTGCCTTAGGGGCTGTTGTTGGATGGCACACTGGTGTTGTGAGCTATGTGTCACTTTGGTTATGACTGGTGTTTGTTTGCGTTTCAGCTTCGGAGGTCCTTGTTGCTTGGGCAAGTTAATGTTAAGGGCCTTCGCATATGTGGGTTTAGTGTTGCAATGTGTGGGTGTTGATGGTGTGGGTTTTGAAGGGCTATGAGTTGCTTGAGGTGCAGTGTAGGTGTTAACCTTCTCCTCTTGACTGTCTAGCACAATCTTGGCTGGAGAGAGCTTTGCTTCCAGTTTGGCTATGTAAGTGCATCTCTCACAGGTTGTAGTGTTGGGTGGTAGGAGAAGATGGTTGTCTGTGTACATGAGGCAGTTGCCGCATTGCCCCAGAATGCCCAGATTCACCAGGTGGACAGGAGAAATCACCGGAAGCTGACCCTTGGACATGCCTGTTTAGGTGCTTTTTTTGTAAAGTATAAGAGCTGTTTTCCCTTACCTTTGCAAAGTACTTTGCAATTATAGGCTGCTTAGTGCCTACAATTAATTTCTCCTTATTGACAAGGAGAGTTGAGTGCTTGTATTAGTTTCAGTCTTCCTAGTGCTTTCCAGCAGGTTCTAGAGTAAGTGCTAGTCACAGGGGTTCAGATTTTAGTGCTACTACTGAGAAACCAGCTAATTGTAAGGGAAAATTTGAAGAGCAGACTTTCTGGCACCTGGAATAGTTTATAACTGTAGCATCGCGGTGCTGCACGATGCACAAAATGTGCAAACACGCATTTTTAAGCCAGAAAATTGAAAGAGATAGAAATCAGCCCAAAAAAGGCTAATAAAATTACAATTTCAGGGCTGGAAACCACTCCTCTAGTGTTAGATAGGCAGTACAATGCTCACCACTCCCACTGGTAGGCAGTAGGACTTCCCTCTACCACATCAAGGTCTGGATAGCTCTGAACACAGAAAATAAAGTCCTGAGACAAGCAAAGCCTGGGATCTGGACTGGCTAGGAAGGGTGGGAAACAAGCAAACAAGACAGTATTTTTTTTTTGTTAAAACAGGCTAAACAATGCAATAATACAGTAAATAAACACAGAAAAGGCTAACACACTTGAGTGTGTAGTCCTAAACAGTAAATGCAATTAAAACTCTACAAAATTAGCAATTTAAAACTTTTTAAATGAAGCAAGGCAAGTGCACAACTGAAAAACTATTTAAGAGGCAGTAATACAGCAGAATAAGTAGCTAGTCTGCATATACAGAGAAGTCTATATATACAGACAAGCAGCTAAAACACACAAACAAGTCAGATGCAGTGCAACCTAGAGCATTTGAGTTGTATCATCTCAAATTATTGCCTAATTCCAGAATGGCAGTAATCTTCTAGTGTTACCAGTACTCAAGGGCAGATTAACAAGGGCACTCAGGGCCAGATTAACAAAGTCACTGATGGAGCTGCAACTTCAGACACAAGTGTCTGAAACAGGTACCTCTGCTTTGACTTCCAGTTTAGTCTGAAATCCTGTGTCATTGTCATACCAAATTAATAGGCTCCTTAAATTTTTAAACTCCAGGAGCATGAAGCCCATAATCCAGCACTGAAAATATGAAATAATAAATGGGATGTTCTGTAATCTCAGATATATCATCTGTCAATTCATCACAGCCCTTCCTCTGTCTAGTGATGGCCTAAATTCAAAACTATCTTAAACATCATGGATGTATGACAATCTTTTGTGTTGTGTTGCATTATGGCTTGGGTAGTAGTGGAAAAAGTTCCTGCACTAGCCTACTATCCCAGTTAACAAACTATATAAATATATAAATGTCATAAATAACTTCAAGGTGGTAACAAACAAGACTGGTACGGGGTCATGCAACGTCATTGTTAGAGAAGCTGCAATAAGCAAAATATAAAGTGAGTTATTCAAAGCAAAACTCATTGTCAAAATGCCAGCTTTGATTAGATTTAATGAATGTTTAAACTGATGTTTAATTTGTTAAAAAATGGCAAGGATGTCATTACTTTGGCAAGACAGGTCTGAATGACTCTCTCCACACAGCTTGGGGAAATCATAATATAATTACTTGATGCAGTAGAATAAATATTTATCAGGTCCTCCTTTTCCAGTAGCAGACTAGCTACATAGGTTCATAGGTTTATACTAGGTTCATAGGTTCATAGGTTTATACTAGGCTAGCTGCCCTAAGGCATTTATAAGCCTAGCCCAAATTTTACGCCACCCCTTATATGAAAAAATACTGTGCCCATTAGTTTGTTGTGCCTCTGTCCAGCAGTGACACAGAGATGATTCCCGGGATAAACCTACGATCTCCCATCCACAGGTCAAGATTACTCTTGAACAGAGCCAGACCTGCAAAATAACAAACACTCCTATATTAGAAACTTAAAGTTCACAGATATGTCAGTTATTGTCTGGCAAAGTCACATAAATGTTATCCTTTCTAAAAAAATCTCTTGAATTGTTTTTTTCACAGAAAAGTTGTACAGACTTTAATAATGTCTGCTGTTTTGAGTTAACATGACATATTCTGCTGGAATGCAGCATTCAGGAGCTATTCGGGCAATAAATCAGTGTTCTGTTCTGATCATTTCCTCTACCCTATAATCACATACATTTTAAGTATTTTCCATTACAAGATTGTTTATGTACACAACAGTCTTTATCCAGGTGGTCCAGATGCAGTGTCTACTGCTGGCCTTAGAAGCGGCTTCTCTCTCTCTCTCTCTATCTCTCTCTTTCTCCCCTCCCCACTCATTCATTCATGGACAACAACAAACTGCATGTCCTGAGAGCCAGTCTAGCCTGAGGAAAAAAAGCCATAGTATCACACGAGCACTCATGGGTCTGTCTGGCATACCACGTATGAGTGTGCTGTCACCAATTCCTGACTGTGTGTGTCATGGGTGAGAAGCAATATTAGGCAGTGCTTGCTGGTGTGTCCCCAACATATTGCAGGGGTACATTTGGCTGTTCTCTGCTCTTCTTTTTGCTGATTGGGTCTTGCATTTGTTTTGTAAACAGGAGAGATCCCACTTTACCTTCTTTTACAACCTTATGAGCCACCACATTTATAAAAAGTTCTTCAACATGGGAAGCGCAGAGGGAAGTCTATGTCCTCTCCTCCCTACTACACTGAAAAAGGGCATTAAAAGGAATGCAGCAAAATGTAATGGAGTAGGTGACAAGGATGTAATAATGATGAAGAGAATGATTGAAACTCTCAAGCCGTACAACCCTATAAATGCAGGCACACACACATATACACACATACCACATAGATTCACACATGTACAAACACACACATATACTTCGAGTCCAAATGTGAAGCAGATCACAACATAGTGCCAGACACATACCTGATAAATGGTAAGAACAAAAGTAAAACTGGCAGAGTTGCAATAAGCACAAAATGTGAAAATCTGTTAGGAGAAACCCACAGCCTCCACAGACAAAACATATCACCACAGGAATAGAAGAAAAGGAGATGCAGGTATAAAACATCAAACTATGGTATTTTGAGGTCATTACAAACATAAAGACGTACACATGCTGCAGCTATAAAGGCAAACAGAACCGAAAGGTATGTCTTATTACAAAGCTGATAGCTGGTGCATGCAGTTTCTTAAATGCGAGGAAATAATTCTTCCCCAGCCCAGCCAATGATCCTCTGACAGACACTATCAGTAACATGAAGATGTGTGTGTGCAGATGAAGAGGGGTGGTCAGGCAACCATCATTCTACATGATTCTCTAAGCATGCTCAGTCAGGCTACACTCAGCCTGCCATTAAAGGCAATCTTCACTGATGTATTCAAACCAGTCAACACATCTAAAGGCCTGCACATACCTGACCGTGTGATATTCATGCCCTCTGAGGAACTCCATTGTGTAACAGCTGGCACAGGACTGTGAACATTTGTTTATCTTGTATGCAGGGCAGATCATGGCAAATCTCAAGGTTACTATCCCAGACTGCCATGCAGCACCAGCAAGTCCTTACCATGTATACCATGTGCACCTTTACTGGCCATGAAGAGATT
This sequence comes from Protopterus annectens, assembly GCF_019279795.1. Lineage (NCBI taxonomy): Eukaryota > Metazoa > Chordata > Ceratodontiformes > Protopteridae > Protopterus > Protopterus annectens. The sequence goes on from NC_056747.1 coordinate 280,852,660, forward strand.
ACTACATTTATCAAAGTGGCACTAATTGGCAAATGAAACTGGGCATATTGTTTGATACTGCAATCTATTACACAATACAGTAATAACTTCTAACTAGATCTCATGCCTCAGTATGTGCTGGTGAATACTGGAAAGGCAGCCATTTGGATAACCTGGGAGGGAATGCCATACTTTATTTGCAGAACAGCTGTCTCTGCAGTCTGACCCATATTAACTGGAGACACAAAAAAAGTTGGGTTTGAGATGGAATATGGCAGGAAACCATAAGCTAACAATGAAAATGAGTAAACTAATAATGCTGGCCATTAACCTTACATAAGATGTCCGTAAGGTACTTAAACACCTGGTGTCACAAATGCACCACACAAATTATGACCTCAGAAAGTGAAATGGAGTGTCTGGCAAACACATAGCTCCTGAGCTTAGTACATATTGATCACATTCATAATTCATAGCCCATAAGCTTACTGCATGCAGATTACATTTCCATAGCTCACTACACAACAGTCATACATCCATAGCTTATAACCTCTGAGGAAACTACATATAGATCAGACATTTGTATCTCACAGCATCTGAGCTTACTGCATGCAGATTAGATGTCCATAACTCACTACACACTTATCACACATCCAGAGGTTATAACCCCTAATTGTACACAGATCAGACATCCATAGCTCATTGCATCTGAACTTATTGCATGCATATTAGATCTCCATAGCTCATATCTCCTGGGGTAACTGCACACAGATCAGACATTTATAGCTCATTGTGTCTGAGCTTACTACATGACGAAGAATAATGGCCATTCTTTATATAAAGGGGTAGAATGTACTGCCAGTCCTGATATATATTCTATATGTTCAGCAGATCTGAAGAAGCATTGAGTCCCTAATATCACCACAGGTTTAACACCCACTTTTCTTTTACTTTTTTGTTTTTGTTCACCTTCCCTAGTGAACATCAAGCCCCAGTCTCATACTGACTTATTCATTCCTCCTGTCCACTGAAATTCTAGAATACTGTAACCAACCAATATAGTAGGAACAAAGCTTAGTTCATAAACTGTAGCCAAGTGCAAAAATACGAACTGAGCAATGCAGAATATAACAAAAAGCTGTTTAATGTAACAGAGCTTTCAGGTAAAAACCTTTCATCAGTGTATAAAAGACAGCATCTACCATTCCTTCTTTTATATAACACACAGCCAATACATCAATTAGCATGAAGAATGTAAAAAAAAAGCTCTGTTACATTAAACAGCTTTTTATTATATTCTGCATTGCTCAGTTCGTATTTCTGCTCATCCTAGAATACTGTGACAGGTAGACATGAACTATTGATCATGACTATAAACAAGTGGAGACTAGGATATTTTTATTTGTTCTTAAAAATATAACCCATTGTCCAGGAAGTACAGTGCAATTATTGCTTTCCTGGAGCCAAATGCCATTGCATACATCTGCACACCTATGAATCCAGCTAAAATGCATGTGTACTCATTACCAAGCTTACCTTCCCCAGGGTACCTACTTCAAGAGCTAACATTTCGGACCTTCCCCCACATGGACCACTTGGGATTGAACTCCATCAAAAAAATTCCTGGAATTGGTGAGCCATTGGTGGCCATTCATTGCCATCCCTTCCTCCCTGGCTTCTTCAGTGCCAGGGTTACTAAACAAAATTGGGTCATCTTGAATGTAGAAATAAGAGCAAATCCTCTTTGCCGCAGTTCCCACCTTTTGTTTTAAAGGGTGCCTGACAATCTAAGAACAATAAATCTTATTATTCTCCTTGAGTACGTGGGAGGGAGGAGAATTTTATTTTATTTTGTTTTATTTTAGTTTGCTTTTGTTTACTGGGTTTGTCAGACTGCATTTAGTCAAAAAATCATTTTCAGCAGAGGCCCATGGAGAAAAGCTCCAAGATATTGCAAACATTTTAAAATAGGCATTTAGTAATACATATGAGCATACATAAAGTAATATGCATTAACAATTACACATATATTTGCTAATTAGATTACATTCATATGAAATAAAGGAAAACTGTATGAAAGGTACTTATGCATTTAGTAGATGTTGAACAGTGAGCATTTTAAAAGGTGTATTAGTGAGTTTGCCAAACAGATAATAGATCAAGCGGTTAGTGATTAGAAACTCAAAGAAATGGAAAAGAGGAAAGAAACCCAGTAGTGTAGAAAATGTTAATATTGTGGTAAGAGGTGGTGTACTGAGTAGGTTCAGAAACAATTATAGCTATAGTTACCATAAGGTTTGTATTAGAAGCATAGAGGTGAGGTGGCAAACAGTGTTGTAAAACTATGTATATGGCTGGGTGATGCTAGTAAAACTGTTTAGGTATGGTTGCAGACTGGTTGCAGGGCAAAGTTTTCTGAGTGGAAAAATGGTATGATCAAACGGTAAGCCGAAGATTACAGTGGCATTTGTCCTGGGGATATATAGGAGCAGGTCCACAGATTTGGTGGGAGAAGTTTTAGTTGTGTTTTAAAGAGCTTTTCATTCTGAATGGATTTCAGTGGTAGTGGGCTGTGGTTCCATAGTTAAGCTACACTATTTGAATATAGAAAGTCACTTGCAGTATTGGAGGACTTGGTTATAGTGACGAGTGATTTTTTTTCTCTAGAGTGCAAAATTCTATTGGAGAAGTAGTGTTGTATTATGTTGTTAAGGGCTGGGATGTTTTCTGGTTTATAGAGTGATGTGGTATTTCTAACCCATTTAATTCCTAGCCCTAGGCAGAAGTGTGTTCTATTTTTATAGTTTACAGGAAATGTGGCTATTATAGTATAGCATTGCTCAAGTTTGGACAGTTGTGAGACTTGAAGGTTAGTGAATATTGGGACAGCATAGCAGAAAGATAGCAGTAGGAAAGTAAAAGCTGTACACCTTCTGGCCATATCAATGAGGCAGGTGTTTACTCTATAACGTACCTAGTTTTTGATGATTTTTTTAACGTGTAATAATGTTGTGCCCTGCCATATCCATGTTTTCATTGAAATGAATGTCAACAGGCATAGACCCATCTTTGTGTTGATATCTTATCAAAGGGTAGCAGGATCATCTTTGATGCTGTATAGAGAAGTAGGCTGTAGGTTCTGTCTAACAGATGGTGCTTGGACTCATGTTCCAATATTAACACTGCAAATCAGCACAAGGGATATACTGTCTTTCAAATGAGATATTAAAGCAAAACCCCATCTGCCTGGTAAGTGGTTACATAGGTGGATGTTACAGATCCCATTGTATTTTTCAGAAAAACAGCAACAATTTTTATTTAAAACTATAATAAATAATAACAAAATAGTCTTTAAAATAAAATGAATTTCTTTATTTCCATTTTCTTTTCTATGTACAGTTTTGTTTCTTTTTCCCCTTTAATCATAACTACATATGTAAACAAGTGTATTTGTATACACCTTTTGTCAATCCTCACTTCTTTATTGCGTACAACTTCATTGCTTTTCCTGTCTGTATTATCCGTGTACATGTCATGCGTTTTATACTGCATGTTTTATTTGTAGATGCACACATACCTCTCAAATGTGCACATTTTCACAGAATGGCCAGATTTTTGCCTCATATTTTGGTCTGTTTTTCATAAAATTCTGATTTTCTGGCAAATTAGTGGCAAATCATTGAAGGCTGAAGTTAAAAATAATGACAGACATTTGAGTTTCAGACTTCAGAAAATTTCATGCTAATACAAAACCGGTTATTCTATCAACGTATCTCGTAAGAGCAATATTTAAAATTGCCCCTATGTTTTGCACCTTTGTCCCACTTTTTCTTATTACTTTGTGCAGATTTCTTGCTGTAAGAGGTTGAGAGGTATGATGCACAAACATGTTTGTTTTTAAATTGTTTAGCTTCACTTGTGTCTTGTATTCAGTTTTATTGTTTTTTTTAATTATACCCACTATTATGTCTAGTTTTCATAAAGTCTCATGTTTAGATGATTATCCTATAAATGTACAATATATGTCTGTATTCCTTCTTCCTTTATTTTCTTTTTATGATTTTTACAAGTTTCATTTCCATACATTCTCCCTTTCTCCCTTTTACTTAATTTATTCATTTAACTGCTGTGGTGGTGCTGTGGTAGCGTTGTCGCCTCATAGCAAGAAGTTGTCCCGTTCGATTCTCAGCTAGAGCGTCTTCTGTGTGGAGGCATACATGAATGGGGCGTGCCTTCGTTGAAGGTTGTGCATCAGGGCTGGTAACCCGGTACGTAAAAATCCACTACCAATCATTAGCGGACCAGAGTTCCGCTGTGGCGACCCCTAACCGGGAAAAGCCGAAAGACACAAACAAACTTAATTTATTCATTTATATTTATGTCTGTCAATTATTGATCTGAAACGGGTATTCACACATTTATTTTCTATAACATGTGTCTTATTTTCCAGATTTACAGCCTATGGAGGTTTCTATCTTTCCCTCCTATATAGAGTCCCTTCCTGTATCAAATTCTTCAGTTCTGCATGCACTATCATTTTCTTTCTTACTGTAAGATCCGCATTCTCTTTTATTCAGTTTGCCACGTCATATTTTTCCTAATGGGTAGTTACAATCCTGAGCCATGGCTTAGACACATGATTCTATAAAAGTGATAATATCTCATTAAATGTATTCTTTCTTTCTTTTCTTTTCAAAAATGCAAAACTATGACATAATCTTGTGTGCATTTCTGGCACACATGTTTTTCTTTCTGGTTTCTCCTCTATTATTTGTATTAATTTGCCACAAACTTTTCTCTAAAAATGTTACTCCCATACATCCTTCATTTAAAAAATATAAACCTGGGGATTCCGCAATGCTGTATCCACAATCATGGCTACGCCGACACTGTTTACATTGCGTGTATGATGAATTCCAGTGCTTATTAGCTATTCACAAGGCCAGGCCAGTTTGCATGCCAATGAGATTTTTAGTGAGGTCACAGTAGGCTCATGACCAGATTGTGTTAAACAGCCTCACAGTCAGATTAAAGTACAAGCAGCAGCAGTAAATGTTGAATGTGCATAAGCATCGATGGTAGTTGTTGCAGCTCCATGCGTACTGACAGCAGGTTGCCGATGTACTGTTGTAACGTAAGGCAAAAATATGTAGAGAAATGTTCTGTGAAAGGGAAAATGTCAGTGGTGGCTTAGGTTGGAGTGCAGAGGTGTCACTAGAGCAACAGAAACTACAGAAATGGACAGAAGATTGCTGCAAAGGGGACAGGTGACCAAAGCAGGGATGCAAAGACAATGGAGAAGGGGGCATGAGGATACTTGCATGTAGAATTATGTGAAACTCAGATAGGAGAGGTGGGATACAGTGAAGCAACATGATGTACCTCCCTATATCAATCCGGACAACATCAGAGTTTGATCAGTATATCTGCACTATAATGTGAATGTCATTAAAAAGGAAAATATTAAATACTGAGGGGATTTGATCCACCAGCTCTGTCCACTTTCCCTGGAAACTAAAAATACATGTATATATTATGATGAAACAGGAAAGAAGAATGGCAATTGTAAAATGGTTAAAAGGAAAATTAGAGTAAATTTCTTGTAAGACTTAACAATGGATAGCAATGGAAGACAGAAAAGAGAAGAGTGCAGGCAGAGTGAAGTCTGCAAAAATGTGCCTTCATACCTTTAGAGGGAGTTTCAACATATACTCCAATAAGGCAGGAATCATACTTTTTTCAGTCACAGGACTTCCAAATATGGATCTTATACCTTCAAGACGAGCCTCTAAAACCATCCCACAAACCTATATTTGCATTTAGTATGAAAGAATAAAGTAAAACAAAATAAAAATAAATAAATAAAATGCAGACTCCATGTCCTACTTATTGTTTTTAAAATAATAATTTCATGTTTTATACACACAAAATACATGGAAAGACTGCCTCACAAAATAATCCTGCCCACCTAAGGTAGTCCCTAGATATAAAATTTGTTATTAAATGAAAAAAAAAGTAATAAAAATTAAAATACAATACTCACCACAACTAGCCAGTCAGAAATTGGCATTCCTAACCAAATTTACTCAATTCTAAGTATGTGAACTAAGATTAAATAAAATAAAAACTTAACTTTGAGTAGTTAAACCAATCCACCATTTAAATGAGCTACTGGTAACTCAGGCGAATGTAAAATATCCCATAATACTTATTGAAAAGAGTAGAGGAAGTTCCCCAATATCCTGGCCAAATGTCTCCTAGTAGTATAAATACTACCTCAAGTCTCCCCTCAAAAGATGTTACTAGCCTAGTGGGACTAACCTGGTCAACAAAGGATAAATAAAATAAATACAATAATACTAACAAAGCCTGTTAAATCTTTATTACCTTAATAATATACATTAAAATAGTTGACACTACAAAACATACCTTAGAACTAGTGTAGGAAACCACCAGCAAGGCACCCCATTTGTAAAAACCCATAGAAACTACCTAAAACCCTGTATATGTAACAACTTCTGCAATTGCAACTGCTTATTGAAAGCAATGGCAAGCAGTAATTCAAACCTTAAAAGTGAAAAAAAAAAGATAGACTATGTGGAGATCTGGTTTCTGGTTTGAATAAAAAACACAATATTTTATCCTGCAGGATTACATAATTTAGTTCAGGATTCATGGCTTTGTCATGCATCCTAACATCTGTTCTCTAAATTTGCAGTGCAAGATTCTTCATTTATTGCACAATGCATTTGAGATTTATTTATGTATCCTAAAAATAAGCATTAATAAAAGCCTATGATAAAAAACAGCATTTACCTGAGCTGGAGTACAAGATATTACATCAGCGCTCTACCCATGTCATCAAGCATTTATCACCATTATGCTTGTACCATCAGTAACTCAGCCTCGTTCCCACAAATGCAGAGGAAATTGGAACTGCACTTACTTCTCCCTGGTGCTAATGTAACCCGAAATTATTGCAATGATGGTGTAAATTATAGTAATCTGAAAATCCCCCTTTTATATAGCTGGCTATAGAAGGATTATTTGGCTGCCCATAAGAAAAGAATGAAAGTAAGAAAGAAAAAGAAAAGACTTAATTATTAATATTAATAACTTCTAATATTTGTGGTTAAGCCTTTCTTGTGGAAACAGTTCAAACAAGATGGAATTGCACATCTCCATACAAGGAGTGTGTGATCAGAAGTCCCTGTTGGTAAAGCATGTTCTATAATTATACAAACCTGATACCAGTTCTCTCTTACGACAGACAGGTTATTCTCTGACCAGCTGGGTGGCACAACCTGGTCCCTTGTGGGAAAAATGTGGACTCTACTCATAGTTGTGAATGATGTTAAACAAAAGAAGTAAACAGACAAGCCTAAACACAATCATATTTGACAAGAAAAAAGGGAAAAATTAAGAATTAAATTTTGAGCAGATAAGAACTGCTTTGCCTGTCAGATGGTCTTCCTTGTCCCATCTGTGATGTGAATCCTTAAAACCTCTTTCTAGCAACTCTTCTTGACCATTTTTTGATATACCTCTTTGTGTTTATCATGTATGCATGAAATTTACCCCGTTGTTGTATTTGATTATCATATATCTTTTGCTGAGAATGCATCAGAAACAAAATTAGATCATTAAACTGAAGCATTGATAAACCCACTATGCAAGATCTCAAGTGACTTAACTTATATCTTCATATTCACCAGGTACTAATTTGTGCTTTCACAAAAAAGTTGTATTTAGACACTGGAAAGTGTAAAGACCTAAGCAGAAATACCTTGCAAAATGTGTAATCTGAGCAGATATTAACACAATGGGCCCAATCCCAAAAGATTTGTTTTCAGTGCAAGTGACTACTTACATTGAGACCAGGCTAAGAACAGGTCTTTTGGAATCTGATCCATGTAGCAAACCTTTCTATAGATACACCTTACTCAGAAGTAGGTCACGTAACTGAGAGCAGGTCTTTTGGTATCTGATTCTTGTGTCAAGCCTGTTTATAGATAGGTCTTAACACCAAAGTAAGTCACTTACCTGAGAGCAGGTCTTTTGGAATCTGAGCCAAGTAGGAAGCTTGTTTATAGACAGACCTTACACCAAAGTAAGTCACTTAACTGAGAGCAGGTCTTTTGGAATCTGATTCATGTAGCAAGCCTGCTTATAAATAGACCTTACACCGAAGTAAGTCACTTAACTGAGAGCAGGTCTTTTGGAATATGATCCATGTAGGAAGCTTGTTTATAGATAGGCTTTACACCGAAGTAAGTCACTTAACTGACAGCAGGTAGGGTTACCACCTGTCCCACTTTGCGATGAACAGTCCCTCTTTGGGTGGTTGTGTCCTGACCAAATATATTAAATGTGGCAAATGTCCTGAGATTGTAGGACATAATTATGTCCCATATGTAAAGTAATAGTTGCATACAATAGTTCTTTCTGTATCTAAAATACCTACATGTTACAAGAAACAGGATAAGCAAGTAAACTGCTACAAGAATAAGCTTATATTTTGGCAAGAAAGGAAAGTTCTATCCCTTGTACTGACCGTGGGTTTGTGTCGGCCTGTAAAATCTGATGTGTGTCCCGAAAATGTCCCACTATTGCCAAATGAAAAGGTGGCAATCCTAACAGCAGGTCTTTTGGAATCTTGCCCAATGTGTTGCCCCCCCCCCCCCAATAAAAATATGGAAGAATATAGAGGAGCCATTGTAGTCTAAAGGCCATGCAAGCACTTTCAGGAGTTAATTCAGTCCTGTGTTCCTGGTTCTATCAGTAAGAAGGGGCAACAACTATACTTACAGCAGAAAAAAGGTGTATATCAGGGGAACCTGACAAATATCCGACAGTGAATTATTCAACGGGCAATAACATGAAGGAATATTGCTGAAAGCAACTTATAGAATCATTTACTTCACATTTTTCCTCACTGTTGTACTGACCTCCCTGCAAAAAAAGTTTATTTTGAGATTCAGTTTGGCTTTTGAAGATGCTTCTTCATGATATTAACCACCACATAAAATTAATTCAATCAATCATCATTAATTCTATATCACTTAGCTGTTTACAATTCAGGTAGCAGATTCTAATGAGCAGAAAGACTCATGGGCTTTTTATTAGAGCTTTTTTCAGATGGCTTGTAATGAAATGAATTACTCTGGTGACAAAACAGAAAAGGTAAATAGGAATATTACAGCTTTGATCAATGTACATTCACTCTGATAAAGCTCTGCCTCCTAAAACAAAAGCAAGCACTTACTGAAGTTACATATTTATCAAATTCTCTCATTGTAAAAAACAGACATACTGCTTGCATAAGCCAATTACATTACCTCATATGGAAATTTTCAGGTTATAAGAACTAAATAATATACTCATTTCAGATGTGCAAAAATAATAATCTCAAATGACAATACATAAGAAAATGAAAGTGAAGGGTTACTCTGACATTAGAATATTAAAAATTGTTTTCCATCATCTTTGAGGCATGGCCTACTGTAGTATAGAAATGCAGTAATTTAACCTCATTTTCTAAACCATATTATGGCCCTTCCTGTGATACAAAGTTGCTCTCCACTATTAATAACATTCATCTGAACTTAGAATTTCTTGTCATTGTGTGTCTTGTTCAATTACATTAAGCTTTTATTCAATAAAGAGAGATAACAGAAAATGTACTTTCATAATCTTAGGAACAGATAAACTAGTATATCAGATAAATTCTTCTGAAACCTGTAGTGAAACAGCACATGGTTACCATTAATAAATGAACTACAAAATAATAAGTTTGATTTAACATTTGATTTGTTTAAAGCAAAGGAGTACTGTTTAAAGTAGCTCTCCTCATCCCTCTTCTCCCCTCATCTTCATTTCTGTCTCACTGTCTCTCCCTATTAAACCAGAATGACTTCCAAAAATCTTTGCAGGGATAGATAAATCTGTTCTTAGGTAATCAAAACTACAGCAGCAAGAAAGAAGGGAATGGTTCCGTACAGTCTTTATGAGACCGCTAGAAACTCCCTTATTCATATATAGCTAGCTTCACAGAAGGGGAAACCTACTAGATTTTGCAACAAACTGAGCAGCATTTACAAGACCCTTTAGCACACCCACGGACTATAAAGTCTACCATGCAGGCCACAAGGAAGACCAGCTGGATTAAGCATAGACTTAGGAAAGTAGGTGCAATATAGTGACGTATTTACTTGTTAATCCTGCTGAAGAATTGTTTTGTAACCAGTGAGATTAAAGTGCAGAAATGAAGCACCTGCTTTGGATAATGGCATTCTCTTTTAGAAAAGTCACATATGATGACCAGAGAAAGACGTGATTTTACTAGCAGATACATTGGAACAATCAGGCACCTACTTTCTGGTCTTTGTGTGTAAAACACAGATATGAGTGGATATCCCCCCTCATTCAAGTCAGGGAAAATGCAAGAGATGAGCTGGATGGTAGGTCTGGGAGTGAGAAGGAAAGTAAACCGTTTGCTATATATGCAAAGCAAGGAGGCGGAGAAGCAGGCCATGATAATGGTGCCACCTTCAGTGCCTGGCTGAAAGCATTGTATAGGGAATATTTTGATTATATCATTAGACTGAACCCCACTTTTAAAAATAATGTCCTTTGCAAAGTAACTGACCGCCATCCATTTAGAAGAAGAGCAGAAACCCTATTTTTTTAACTTTATGTCAATATTACAATTATCAAAGTGGTTGCAGCTGCACAGGGGAATACAAATGTGTCCCTTCAGAAAAATAGTACACAGAGCCAAAAGGAGGATAAAGCAGTGAGGGGAGAACTAGATAAAACCAGCAATGTCAATAAATCTAGGAAAGGTTGACAGAATGAAGCTCACGGGGAGGGAGCTATGAACATGGGAATGGTATATAACTGGAATCACAGGACATAAGAGAAATATGCAGAGATGCATATCAATGAAAGATGCTTGAGAACAAGACATGTTAGCTACGTTAATTACGGTAAAGGCAGACTTTATCATGACATCCAAAATAATAGCATAATACACTGACCGGCATATCTGGGAGCTGTCTGCAGTATGTTACATAATGTTCTACAGTAGCAGGACATTGTGAAGAGGTAGTATGCTACGTGAAAGAAGTGCTGTATTGTCTGTAGAGCTATGTTAATACTTGAAGGTTAACAAAAGACTAGAAGTTTCTTCATCCAGCTTATAAACATGTTGAGGGTCGTGAAGTGTAGTGAATGTACATGGCTGAGTCACACAGCAGGAGAGGTGAGATATGGCCTGAGGAAGCTATTTGAAGAAACGCAAGTACAAGTAGAGAAGGTTTTGGTTATCAGAAAGCCTCTGCAATCCTTAGGAGGTTCCCCTGATTAAGGATGCCCAAGGATACTTCATTTTTCTTATTTACTAACATGATGAAAAAACAAAATGTCTGCAGTGGTTTCCCAGTAAGTTAATTTCAATAACTATTAATGCAATCAAATGAAGAGCCAGTCTTAGGCAAAAGGATTAACCACTGTCCATTTGTGATTCATGTACATGTCTTTGCGCACTGAAAAACAAATTCATACTGTAAATATCAAGGGAAAAATCAAACTTGGAATGACAGCCAAGCTGTCCTTCAGCATTTCAAACATTCTGCTTCTCTGATTCTCAGCACCATCATGAGCCCCCCAAATATATAAACCCTATTGATAGCCACTGACCTACTTAACATGATTGGGTATCAACACTTATCCTATTATGGGCCACAGGTAACTAATCCTGGTGGTCCACTGACTTCTTTAATCTTGCTGTGGACTCCAATATCTGCTGCTAGTAATACTTCTGAACCTCCAGGTTTGTTTCACTTGATAGAGGTCTCATATACTGTTAATTTTGATGAGGGTCCTGTAATCTTGTTAATTCTTTTGGATTGCCATGTCAAGTCTATTACCTGTGCTTAAGAGTGTTTTGCATCATCTGCTCTTGGGGGGGGACCTTTGAGTTTACTAGTGTCTAGGTCTCCATACTCCATTATTTCTAGTGAGTCCCTCAAATCCTGTTCATATTTTCAGGGCCTAATGCTCTAAGATTCCATTGGGGGCTCAGTTCCATTATGTATTCAGTGACTCACACACAGTATAAAATCAGGGCTGAGTACAGAGGAGGTACTGATTAAGGTGGACCAGCATCTGATGGAGATAAAGTGCAGGTAAAGTGCTGCAGGTATGACAGGAAGGAGGATCATTACTCCTTTTCCTTTTGGCTCATTTCCCAGGTAGCCAGTTGTGAAACCCAGTGCAGACAAGAAGGTATTATTCTTGGGACTTATTAGTACATATATCATTCAAGATGATATATGGGTAACCCATTTGGACAAAAATGATGACCACATAGTGCGTGAGCCTAAAATTCAGCAGGGTACATTTTAAATAAATGATGCTGCAGAGATAAGAAATAAATTAAATCTGCTTATGATTTTATGTTAATATCTGAGGTTTTAGAAGAGCCACAGGAGTCAGTATAATTAACTTGGAGATGGGTAATTGTGCAGCTTAAGGACAGTTATTCTCGACCAGGTGTGTATGTTTAGAGAAGTAAAATGACTGTGTAGACTTTCCATTACTAGCATGGCTTTTTAAGTAAGACAAATGGATATCAGTAAAACATTGCACATCCCTCTTCTGTTACAGGGCAGAAAAATGACAACCGTGTATGACTATGCCATCCTACTGTGATTGTTTATGCAAGAGTCACCAGCATCTATCAGCAATGTCCATCTGTCACCAGAAGTAGTAGAAGCAGCTCTGGTATGAGTGGGTTAAGCCACAGCACTTTGGTAAACTGTGGAGACCTAAAGTAGAGAAAAAGGGAAGCTCATTATAAACTCTGAACTGAGCCTAACAAAAATGGAATGATGCAAACAAAAGAAGGGTGGTTGCCCCGATAAAAACATACAAACCTGCGTAATAAGAGGCACAATGAGAAAGGATCTAAGATGGAATAATTAATACAGTGGCAAACTGTTTATAGGTTCATAGGTTAGTACTAGGCTAAATGTCCTTGCAGGGCATTTTAAGCCTAGCCAATTATCCTATTAGTTGCTTAAAATTAACCTATCCTATTGGCATGTAGATTCACCATCCCATTTTCAACATCCAGATTTATATACTACTCTTGTGAAAATTAGTAGATCAAAGCAAAAATATGTGTTGGGAACACCATGCACTGGGATAAAGCATTTAGGAGAGCTGCCTTTATACATATTTGGAGGGAGTCATGCATTAGGATAAAGAATTTAAGAGCTGTATGGAGGGGAGTCCTCGGATAAATTTCCTATTTCCCATCCATTTATCCGAGTCACACTTGAATTTGGTCTGGAATGAGCTTTGTTCTATGTTTATGGGGAGTCTACTCCAGAGCAGTGGTATCCTCTGCGAGATATACATGTCCCTCCAAGCCATTCTGTTAATGTTGCAAAAAATGTTTAGATCGCTGGATTAAGCATTTTTGACATCATTTGACTTGCAAATGTGAAGTAAGTCCATCAGTAATGGATCAGAGAATGTCTTGTATGCTAGACATAGGTCACCTCTTAGCAGTCTGTAACAGACTGAATATAGTGATAGGGCTTTGAGGCAGTCAACATGTGACATATTGTTCTGGCCTTGTATCCTTTTTGTATTTCTTCAGGAGTTTCCATGGTTGCATGTGCCCAGACAGATACATGTCAAAAGGGGCATTATACTCAATGACTGGCCTAAAGAGGACTGTGTAAAGCGGGACAATGACATCCCTGGACCTATAAAGAATCCCTTTGTTTATGAGCTGTACACTATAGAAGGACTTCCTTACCATAGTGGACACATGCTGGTCAAAAGTTAGGTCACTATCCACTAAAATACCAAACTACTGTGTCAACACTTAATGAGAGTGTTGTTAATGTGGTAATTCCCAAGGGGAGTTGACTTTTAAAAGGAGATGATAATGCATTTTTTGGCATTTAGCTTTAGTCCATAAGTTTGGCACCAGTTAGTTGCTTGGGGCAAGCTTTCCTGTAGGATGGCTGAGTCTTATGGGGGTTTGATCACTGCTCCTAGTTTACTGTCATCTTCCAACTTAGTTAGCTAGACCCCTTGCTATTGGCATTTATTTCTGAAAAGTAGATGCAGAACAGAAGAGGTCCCAGCAGAAACCCTGGGGGACTACACTGGTGACTTTGGGTTTTTTTTGTGGAGGCAGCTTCCCCTTTTTTTGATCTCCTGTGGCCTATCTGTGAACCAATTGGCAAGGTTTATTTCTATTTTATCAATCTTTTCTATTATACCTGTGTGGGAGATTCTGTCACAAGCCTTGGTCAGGTAGGTGGTGTGGGCTATTTTACCTTCGTCCTTTTCATTTGCAGACCTTTTCAAAAAAAAGTCCACTAGAATGAGTAAATATGATCTGCATTTCACAAATCCAGACTGATATGGGTCCAGTGTTTGAAGGTTACTTATGTCCTTATTGATTAATTCCGTGATAATTCTTTCCATGACTTTGCTTATGAGGCTAGTCAGACTTATGGGTCTGTAACTGCCTGGGTCCATGGAAGGTCCTCCCTAATGAAAGGGAATCACTGCTGCTATTTTCCATTGACTTGATACAAACCCCATATGGAGGCTAAGGTTAAATAACATTGTTAAGGTTGTGGTTAAATCGTGCTTCATGCTATTCAAGATGCATCCTGGGATACTGACACAGTATTTTTTTGCATTTGATAGTGTTTTCAGGTCTTGATCTTATGTGATTACTGGTGGCGAGTCATTTTAAGATATTTCATGTTAAGATAGACAGGGAGTAGAAAGGGGTAACATTTGAGCTGAATTTGTTGGCCAATAGGTTAGTTATATCTTCAGCTTCAGTATAGGTAATGTTGTTTGCAATCAGCTCAGTACATTGCTGCTTTATGCTACTGAGATTATGGACATAACCAAGAAAGGCCATGTGACTGTCCTTTTCTTGGATGGCTATTTTCTCCTTGAACTTGGCTTTGGTAAATTTAATTAAGCACCTGAATTGCTTGTTTAATTTAATCATGAGGGCTCTATCATCTATGTATTGCACTTCTTACCTCTAGCCAATAATCAATTCCTTTTATTGTAACGCTTACCGATATTAAAGTTCCACCAGGCTGTTTGCTTTTGTAGTATGCCCTTTGCCTGTTTCTACCAGGTACAGTTGTACCTTTAAAGGTGTTTACAAAATGGTATAATTTAGTGGTGTATGTTCCCATATATTCAGTAGAGTTAACTGGCTTTGATGGGAATTTGAAGTTTGTTGATGTATCACTAAGGAATATGTAGTTTGTCTTGGAGAAATGTTTAAAAGTAACATGGATGGAAGTGGTCCCTGGGCTCGGTTTTATGGCTTTATGATCAGACCTAACAAGTGATGAAGATATGCAAGAGTTGGTGCAAGATGCCACCATATTAGTAAGGGCAAGGTCTAAAATGTTATTCCCCCTAGTGGATACTCTGTGCTTATACACTAGGGATGGTATAGGTTTCCCAGTCTATAGTTAAATAGTTTAGATCACCTAGGAAAATGATATTGGGATTAATAGTGAGTGATTTCACTTCCTTTAGATAGGTGTTGTGGCTTTCTTGTTCATAGCGGGAGTTCTATAGCTAGCTAATATATGATACAGGACTTTTCTGATGGTTATTTGGACATGAAAAAGCTGCAGTGCATCATGTTGCTTAACCAGCTTTGATGTGAGTCTCTTCTGAATGAAGATTGAGACACCTCCACCTTTATCACCTGCAGCGCAGTGACTGATCTAAAAGTGCAGAAGGCATTATTGCCCAGTACTTTCTGCTGTTTTAAACCATATCTCAGTGGCTACACAGATGTCTACTTCCTCCAGGACATGGAGGGCTTGTAGGGAGTGGAATTTCTTGGTTAAGCTCCTATCATTGATCAGTAACATCTTTTGTGGATAATGTCTTTGACAATATATGAAAGCGTAAAGGGGTCTGCAAGGCCATGGAATGTATCATCATGGAACTTATAAACAAAGACATTGGTAATCTCCAAACTCTGGACCCCACCCAGTTCGGGTTTGTAAAAGGCAGATCATGTCTCCTAAACCTGATAGACTTCTTTGAAGCAGTCACCAAAGCCGTAGACAAGGGTAAGGTGGTTCACACAGTCTATCTAGATCTTGCTAAGGCTTTCAACACCATCCTCCACTCTGGAATTATAGATAAACTCACTAAACTAGGTATAAATCCCTATGTCACAAGATGGGTTGCCAAATGGTTCACTGACAGAACCCACACTGTGAAAGTAGCAGACTCCAAATCCGACTTCAGACCAGTGACAAGTGGAGTACCACATGGTTCAGCCCTGGGTCCTCTCCTGTTTGGTATCTGCTTCTCTGATGTACAGGCTAACACAGAAGGTATTTGGCTAATGAAGTTCACAGATGACTGCAAACTAGGACCATAATCGAAACTCCTAATGATGTGGACATCCAAAAGGGCCTGACTGAGACAGCTGCCTGGTGTCAAAGCCATGGCCTCAAGCTCAATGCCAAAAAGTGCATTGTCATCCCCTTTGGTAAAAACTTTGTACCCATGAACTACAACATAGGCGGTAGTATACTTAACACCGAAGGTGTGATAAGAGACCTTGGGACACAGGTGGACAGTAGTCTCTCCTTTGATAATCACATCGCCACAGTAGTCAGGAAATCTTTCTACATGGCACACCTCATCACAAAAGGTTTCTCATCTAGAAAAAAAGAGGTCATTGTTCCCCTCTACTCATCACTCATTAGACCCATTATAGAGTACAATGCCTCTTTTGGTATGTACCTCACAAGACATCTATAACAACTGGAAAGGCCGAAGAAATACCTCACAAAGAGGATTACCGGCCTCAAACAGATGCCCTACGCAGACCGTCTCAAAAAACTCCAGCTTTACTCCGTCGCATATCGCCTACTCAGAGGTGATCTCTGCCTAACATACAAAGCTATGTCAAACCAAGAGCTGTTGGACATGCTCCACTTAAAGAAATCCCAATCACTCCGAGCTACACGCTCTAAGGACCTAAACCTTGTCACCACAAAAAACAGAACATACCAGAGGAATAGATTTCTGTCCCAGAGACTTCCCATACTCTGGAATAAATTACCTATCTATATCAAACAAAGCTCCTCATTAGCACTCTTCAAGAAAAATCTTGATGATTGGATGGGAAATAGGAAATTCACCCCGGGGATCACCTCTGTGGCTCTGCTCGACAGTGGCACAGGAAAATAATTTCCTTGGGTAGCAAAAGCCAGGGTACCTTTTTGGCTAGGCTTGTATAGGCCCTAGGGCTGATAGCCTAGTACCTAACTATGAACCTATGAACCTATGACAGGTGCAGGTCATCCCTGGCAAAGCAGTGTAGTCTGTCAATCATGTCTTCCCAGGCTGACAAATATTGGACCCTCTTCAAATGACACTAAAATGTAAATCAATTATTAAAGTAAATTAGTTTTTGCACATGTTGTGGCATCTGGCATCATCCTTAGAGTAGGTAGAATGTGTGCTAATTGCTAGGTTCATACTTGCTTGGGACATATAATATGTGAGCTCCATAACATCTCTTTTCATATAGTCCAAGGAGGTACATCTCAAGTCATTGACACGTACCTGTACTATGATAGAGTCATTCTGGCATGGTGGAACTACAGAAACAAACTCTAGTGTTGCTCATGGTGGCCATGACAAAGGTGCTAAGGTAAAAGAAAGTCTACTTTATTAAAGAAAAAGAAAGCATAATGGTGGCCAGATGGTGGGAAGGAAACAAAGAAGGAATACCTAATTACAAAACTGGAAATGAAGAGGAATAAATGAGGACGGCAAAAAAAAAAAGACAGAATGAGACAGTTGACAAGATGTCAGATTCATAAAGCAACAGCAAGGCAGCAGCAGTTCTAAACACAGAGCAAGAAGCAAAATAGTTGTGGGCAATGCAGAGATGTATGTTGTTTGTAAACTACAATGCATCCCATTACTGTACCACTGTCCCACTGTCTAGAGCAAGTCAATGGAGGCAGAAGCAATTCACCCCACTAGTGAGGTTCTGCCATGATTCAGGCTAGAAGAGCATATTAGGTGACACAGTTGGCAATTAAGTTAAAGACAGACTTAAGGTCCAGGCATTCATGTGGTCAGCACAACATGGGTTAGTGTGGTAGAAGGAAGTGTCCTGCCATTGACTATGTGGTATGGTATTTGCCATCCTCATCCCATCTAGTACACAACTGCTTATAGGTAAATACTAGGCTAGCTGCCCATGTGGACCATTTTAAGTCGAGCTAATTTCCCATGGTGGGGATCAAACCTTGTACCTCTTGTCTGTGAGGTAAACACCTTAACTATTATTCCAACCCCCAACTCCAGCTGCACTGGTTTTGCTAGGGCTGCATGGCTGTGCATACTGTTTATAGAGAACAGTGAAATTATGTCATAATGAGCTGCAAAATATAACATCAAGATTTGTAGAAGATTTGCTTTACACAACTGATCATTTTTACAAAAAAAAATTTCCTTGTCTTGGTTTTATGACATGCGATGCAGTTTTCGAAGTGATCTGTTTTGTAATCCTTATGTCCACATTTATCACAGAACAATGAAGGGGCGAGGCATTGATGGCATGTTTAATTTTACTTATTGGATTATGTATTTATTTATTTATTGTTCTAAAATCCTAGTACCAAGTAATCATAAATGTCTTGAAATCAGCATTTTTTCATTGGTGTATTGGAAACATGAGTAGTTTCCGAAAATTAAATATCTGGCAATTGGTTAACTAATTTCATGGTCAATTGCCCAGAGATTTTACACAAGAAAAAACATGCATCCCACATAAGGTGCTTTTTTAATGACTGCCATTTTAACACAAATGGACAACAGGGCACACAATGTGTACCTTCAGTGTTTCTCAGAGAACCTGTCCATCACAGTACAACTATTCAGCTCTTACTCAGATGTGCTGTATGATGTTTGACACACAAATTTGTAATTAATAAAGATAAAAGTGCATCAAAACTGCCTTCTCTTTATGGGAAGTGCTTTATCGTGAAGGGTCAATACATCTCAAAAGAGGCCTGTGTGCCCTTCCTCTGCATTGCTTTACACCCAGTACATTTCTAAACACAAAGGTGAATGGTGTCAAACTCATGCTTAAAACAATAAGCAGTGGTTATACTGTGCCAGCAGATGGAAGTGTTCATGCAGTTCTTAGTGTACCTGGAAGAAGTTACCAACTTTACCACTTAACTAAACTCTGAATCAACTGCAGTAGATAGCTGAGCACCCCAGGGGACTACAGTATTAAACAGCCATGTTTGGAAACTTGGTATTCGTGTGAAATGGGGCAGTTTGCCATCCATTCACTATCCAGCATACTTCATAGTCACTGAACAGACTGAAGATTCGTGGTGCCACAATATATTTTACAAAAAGGTTTGTAGCTCTTAATACAGCCTTTGGGTCTATTAATTTTCCATTTTCACCTTTAATGTTACTCTCTGGGGCATTCACTATATTCACCTTGGCAGATCAGACACTCCGACAGTCAACAAATGAAAATATTCTTTCTGGCAGTCAGTACAGAGGATCAAAGTTTAAACTGTTAATGAGATGTTTCTTTACATGCATGTTTGATTCCCTTAGCCACCATTTGACTACTGCCTGACTCTGAGCAAGTCACTTAACCAGACCAGACAGTGTACTGAGGTTGTTGAAAAATTAGGCTGGGCTCCTTAATGACTTCCTGGAGTTACACCTAGTGGCTAATTTTACAAGCCTCTTAAGATAAGTGTACTGTGAGGGTGGCATTTGATACTTACAGAGTTTGGCATAGCGCTGCGGGGGGGGGGATACCATTTAATATATTTATATACTGAAGATCAGACTATTATAGGGATGATTTTATATTTACTGGTTTATATGCTGGAGAAGTAACTGCTATGAGAAAGCTGCATTACTGCAAGGAAGCATTTAGTTTATTGTACAGTTTTGCTTGGAATGAGTATACGCTGGATGTAAGGAATTCCTTTAGGTTCATAGGTTCATAGGTTCATACTAGGCTATCTGCCCTAGGGCATTTATAAGCCTAGCCAGAATGTGTTTGGCTTTCGCCACCCATTTTAAATTAATTTTGCTATGCCCTTTTTTGAGGTTAGTATACTGTGCCTCTGTCTAACAGTGACACAGAAGTGATACCCGGGGTAAACCTACGATCTCCCATCCACTCATCAAGATTCCTCTTGACGAGAGTCAATGAGGGACTCTGCCTAACCTGGACTGGGATTTTATTCCAGAGTGAAGGGAGCCTCTGGGTTATGAATCTGTCCCTCCAGCATGTCCTATTTATTTCAGTACTGAGGTTCAAGTCTCGAAGCGTGTAGCTCGATGGGATTTGGATTTTCTGAGGTGCAGCATGTCCATTAATTCCGGGATGGACATGGCTTTATACGTCAGGCACAGATCGCCTCTGAACAGGTGGTATGCCACTGAGTAGAGCTGGAGTTTCTTTAACCAGGCAGCATATGGCATCTGTTTGAGCCCTTTGATCCTCTTGGTGAGGTACTTTGGGGTCTTTCCAGTTGCTGCAGGTGTCTGGTAAGGTACATCTCAAAAGGGGCATTGTACTCAATTATGGGCCTGATGAGAGATGAGTAAAGAGGCACGATGACCTCCCCTGATCTAGATGTGAATCCCTTCATGATTAGGTGGGCTATATAAAATGTTTTTCTAACCACTTTGGCCACGTGGTTGTCAAATGAGAGATTGCTATCAACTTGGGTCCCCAGGTCCCTAATTACTTCTTAGGTACTTAATGGATTACCACCTATGTGGTAATTTGTGGGCACTTTGTTTTTGCCAAAGGGGATGACTATACACTATTACTGTGCCTGGGATGGATATGCAGTAACAGTGTGCACTGCTGTTGCTGCTTATACATACTTTTCACCATTCAGGTTACACTGTATACATTGCCGGCCATAAATGTCCCACATGGGTGTTGGAGGCATCCATTATGACATCAGGGCAGTATTAAATACAATTGCCTATACACAAAATGGCATGTACGTCTGTGGCTCCATGTAGCACAGATATTTTTCATGAATCCCAACCACAGGCATTAGGAAACAAGGTAAAGCTTCTCCTCAGGAATGTTAGTGAAAGCCACAAGCAAGTATGATGCTGAGGATGAAGAAATCCCAGGACAGGCAGCCTAAGTCAAGGAAATAGTAACATTTTGCTTATCCTTTCTACTGTGTCGTAATGAATACCATTATCTCACCTTGTCTTGTTTTCCTTTATGACTGCTGGCCTCTTATAGCGTGTCTTTAAGAACAGATATGTATGTGCTCACTGCTCTCTACTGCATACCAACCTCAACATTCAAACTAATGAGCTCTAAAATGTAATGTTAGCATTCTGTGCAGTAACACAATTCAGCACATAAAAGGCACAGGTAGAGATGTAGGGAGCCAAAACAGTTTAAGTACCATCTAATAGGAAGAAAACGGTGAACAATTACAGGCCATCTGGTGCCACATTGCAGGGCTCATGGTGGTTAAGGGAGTATTTTGAGGCAAATACTGGGGTATCTGGGGTAAATGGGTGGCAGAAAGATTTACAGAGCTGCTTTGAAAGGGTGCATCATGTGATAAAGCTTCTAGTAAGTACTGTTGGAAGAACACTAAGTAAATCTTTGATTTATCAGGTTTGCCAAAAGAAAAACTTCCTATTTAACCATATCAGTGTAAAAAAAACTAATAATACAATAATAATAATAATAATAATAGCAATAATAGATAATGAGTTATAATAATAGGCATACCACCTAACATTGTTTAGTTTACAAATGCAGTATCACAACTTTCACTCCAGCACAATTATATCAGAGATATCATATGGTACCGGGCATTTGATTAGAGTACACTTATACCAGGGCTGGATATATGGTACCATGAATTTCACACAAGTACAGTTATACCAGGGCTGGATATATGGTACCATGCATTTCACACCAGTACAGTTATACCTGGGATGGATATATGGTACCATGCATTTCACACCAGTACAGTTATACCTGGGATGGATATATGGTACCATGCATTTCACACCAGTACAGTTATACCAGGACTGGATATATGGTACCATGCATTTCACTTCAGTACAGTTATACCAGGGATGGATATATGGTACCATGCATTTCACACCAGTACAGTTATACCAGGGCTGGATATATGGTACCATGCATTTCACACCAGTATAGTTATAGCAGGGCTGGATAAATGGTACCATGCATTTCACTTCAGTACAGTTATACCTGGGATGGATATATGGTACCATGCATTTCACACCAGTACAGTTATACCAGGGTTGGATATATGGTACCATGCATTTCACACCAGTACAGTTATACCAGGGCTGGATATATGGTACCATGCATTTCACACCAGTACAGTTATACCAGGGCTGGATATATGGTACCATGCATTTCACTTCAGTACAGTTATACCTGGGATGGATATATGGTACCATGCATTTCACTTCAGTACAGTTATACCTGGGATGGATATATAGTACTGTGCATTTCACACCAGTACAGTTATACCAGGGCTGGATATATGGTACCATGCATTTCACACCAGTACAGTTATACCAGGGCTGGATATATGGTACCATGCATTTCACTTCAGTACAGTTATACCTGGGATGGATATATGGTACCATGCATTTCACTTCAGTACAGTTATACCTGGGATGGATTTATAGTACCATGCATTTCACACCAGTACAGTTATACCAGGGATGGATATATGGTACCATGCATTTCACTTCAGTACAGTTATACCTGGGATGGATATATGGTACTGTGCATTTCAGACAGTACAGTTATACCTGGGATGGATATATGGTACCATGCATTTCACACCAGTACAGTTATACCAGGGCTGGATATATGATACCATGCATTTCACTTCAGTACAGTTATACCTGGGATTGATATTTGGTACCATGCATTTCACTTCAGTACAGTAATACCTGGGATGGATATATGGTACCATGCATTTCACTTCAGTACACTTATACCTGGGATGGCTATATGGTACTGTGCATTTCAGACAGTACAGTTATACTAGTGCTGGATATATGGTACCATACATTTCACTTCAGTACAGTTATACCTGGGATGGATATATGGTACCATGCATTTCACTTCAGTACAGTTATACCCGGGATGGATATATGGTACTGTGCATTTCAGACAGTACAGTTATACCTGGGATGGATATATGGTACCATGCATTTCACACCAGTACAGTTATACCAGGGCTGGATATATGGTACCATGCATTTCACACCAGTACACTTATACCTGGGATGGATATATGGTACCATGCATTTCACACCAGTACAGTTATACAAGGGCTTGATATAAAGTACCATGCATTTCACACCAGTACAGTTATACCAGGGCTGGATATATGGTACCATGCATTTCAATTCAGTACAGTTATACCCGGGATGGATATATGGTACTGTGCATTTCAGTCAGTACAGTTATACCTGGGTTTGATATATGGTGTCATGCATTTCACTTCAGTACAATTATACCTGGGATGGATATATGGTACTGTGCATTTCAGACAGTACAGTTATACCTGGGATGGATATATGGTACCATGCATTTCACTTCAGTACAGTTATACCTGGGATGGATATATGGTACCATGCATTTCACTTCAGTACAGTTATACCAGGGCTGGATATATGGTACCATGCATTTCACTTCAGTACAGTTATACCTGGGATGGATATATGGTACCATGCATTTCACTTCAGTACAGTTATACCTGGGATGGATATATGGTACCATGCATTTCACTTCAGTACAGTTATACCAGGGCTGGATATATGGTACCATGCATTTCACTTCAGTACAGTTATACCTGGGATGGATATATGGTACCATGCATTTCACTTCAGTACAGTTATACCTGGGATGGATATATGGTACTGTGCATTTCAGACAGTACAGTTATACCTGGGATGGATATATGGTACCATGCATTTCACTTCAGTACAGTTATACCTGGGATGGATATATGGTGCCATACATTTCACTTCAGTACAGTTATACCTGGGATGGATATATGGTACCATGCATTTCACTTCAGTACAGTTATACCAGGGCTGGATATATAGTACCATGCATTTCACACCAGTACAGTTATACCAGGACTGGATATATGATACCATGCATTTCACTTCAATACAATTATACCAGGGATGGATATATGGTACCACGCATTTCACTTCAGTACAGTTACAGCTGGAATGGATATATGGTACCATGCATTTCACTTCAGTACAGTTTTACCAGGGCTGGATATATGGTACCATGCAGTTCACTTCAGTACAGTTATTCATGGGATGAATATATGGTACCATGCATTTCACTTCAGTACAGTTATACCTGGGATTGATATTTGGTACCATGCATTTCACTTCAGTACAGTTATACCAGGGCTTGATATACAGTACCATTCATTTCACTTCAGTACAGTTATACCTGGGATGGATATATGGTACCATGCATTTCACTTCAGTACAGTTATAGCTGGAATGGATATATGGTACCATGCATTTCACTTCAGTACAGTTTACCAGGGCTGGATATATGGTACCATGCAGTTCACTTCAGTACAGTTATTCATGGGATGAATATATGGTACCATGCATTTCACTTCAGTACAGTTATACCTGGGATTGATATTTGGTACCATGCATTTCACTTCAGTACAGTTATACCAGGGCTTGATATACAGTACCATTCATTTCACTTCAGTACAGTTATACCTGGGATGGATATATGGTACCATGCATTTCACTTCAGTACAGTTATACCAGGGCTGGATATATGGTACCATACATTTCATACTAGTTATGGTACCATGTATTTCACTTCAGTACAGTTATACCTAGGATGGATATATGGTACGATGCATTTTACTTCAGTACTGTTATACCAGGGCTGGATATATGGTACCATGCATTTCACACCAGTTATGGTACCATGCATTTCAATTCACTACAGTTATACCAGGGCTGGATATATGGTACCATGCATTTCACTTCAGTACAGTTATACCTGGGATGGATATATTGTACCATGCATTTCACACCAGTTATGGTACGATACACTTCACTTCAGTACAGTTATACCAGGGCTGGATATATGGTACCATGCATTTCACTTCAGTACAGTTATACCAGGGCTGGGTATATGGTACCATGCATTTCATTTCTGTACAGTTATACCTGGGATGGATATATGGTACCATGCATTTCACTTCAGTACAGTTATACCAGGGCTGGATATAAAGTACCATGCATTTCACACCAGTACAGTTATACCAGGGCTGGATATATGGTACCATGCATTTCACTTCATTACAGTTATACCTGGGATGAATATATGGTACTGTGCATTTCAGACAGTACAGTTATACCTGGGATAGATATATGGTCCCTTGCATTTCACTTCAGTACAGTTATACCAGGACTGGATATATGGAACCATGCATTTCACTTCAGTACAGTTATACCAGGGCTGGATATATGGTACCATGCATTTCACTTCAGTACAGTTATAGCTGGAATGGATATATGGTACCATGCATTTCACTTCAGTACAGTTTTACCAGGGCTGGATATATGGTACCATGCAGTTCACTTCAGTACAGTTATTCATGGGATGAATATATGGTACCATGCATTTCACTTCAGTACAGTTATACCTGGGATTGATATTTGGTACCATGCATTTCACTTCAGTACAGTTATACCAGGGCTTGATATACAGTACCATTCATTTCACTTCAGTACAGTTATACATGGGATGGATATATGGTACCACGCATTTCACTTCAGTACAGTTATACCAGGGCTGGATATATGGTACCATACATTTCATACTAGTTATGGTACCATGTATTTCACTTCAGTACAGTTATACCTAGGATGGATATATGGTACGATGCATTTTACTTCAGTACTGTTATACCAGGGCTGGATATATGGTACCATGCATTTCACACCAGTTATGGTACCATGCATTTCAATTCACTACAGTTATACCAGGGCTGGATATATGGTACCATGCATTTCACTTCAGTACAGTTATACCTGGGATGGATATATTGTACCATGCATTTCACACCAGTTATGGTACGATACACTTCACTTCAGTACAGTTATACCAGGGCTGGATATATGGTACCATGCATTTCACTTCAGTACAGTTATACCAGGGCTGGGTATATGGTACCATGCATTTCACTTCTGTACAGTTATACCTGGGATGGATATATGGTACCATGCATTTCACTTCAGTACAGTTATACCAGGGCTGGATATAAAGTACCATGCATTTCACACCAGTACAGTTATACCAGGGCTGGATATATGGTACCATGCATTTCACTTCAGTACAGTTATACCTGGGATGGATATATGGTACTGTGCATTTCAGACAGTACAGTTATACCTGGGATAGATATATGGTCCCTTGCATTTCACTTCAGTACAGTTATACCAGGGCTGGATATATGGTACCATGCATTTCACTTCAGTACAGTTATACCAGGGCTGGATATATGGTACCATGCATTTCACTTCAGTACAGTTATATCTGGTCTACAACTCATACCACACATTTCGGCCACAGAACACGGACCGAAACACAAAAGGAGGGGGTGTATCCATATTCATCAAGGATACCTACACCTCCAGTTTAGTGGCGCAGCATGATACCTCTGAGATCATCCATGTGCAACTAACATCGGGCAAATCTGCAATGCAAATTGTGGCCTGCTACAGATCACCCTCCATGACCCAGGTCCACCACTCCGCCTTTCTGGAGACACTGGAAAACATGTAGGTCCTACCGAACACCATGATGTTGGGAGATTTCAATTACCCTACCATTAACTGGGAAAACTACTTAAGTACAAGCGCCCAGGCTCAGCGCTTCCTGGAATTTATCAACTCAAATGCCCTGGATCAGCTGGTAGACTCCCCTACCAGGGGCCACAACATATTTGACCTGGTCATCACCAACATGGGTGACAAGTGCTCCGTACTGGAGGTCAACCCATCACTGGTTAGATCAGACCATAAACTAATCACCCTGAATGTCCACACCCCACCACCACCCCAATCAAGGAAACCACAGTGAAAAACTTTTCTAAAACAAACTTCACCATACTTAAGGCAGAGGTGGTAAGTTTCACAGCCCCCACACTAAAGGATAACACTGCCCAAGATGCAGAATCCTTTACAATTGCACTCTATGAGCACCTACAAAGATGCATGGATCATGCCATCCCTAGCAAAACCAAGACTCACTCCCCTATGAGAAGGAAACCAGTCTGGTGGACCCCTGCCATAAACAGGTTATAAAACAAAAGGAGGAAATTAGTTCAGAAAAAAAGCAAATCCCAAGAAAAAAAGACATCCTTGATCAGTATCAGTAAGAAACTAAGGTCCCTCATAAAATCATCCAAGGCTAACTTCGAAAGAAAAATAGCCAAGGATTTGAAAGATAACCACAAAGCCTTCTTTAGCTATGTCAAGAATCTAAGTGGCAACTTGCAGATATGCTCTGAGATAGTGCAAAATAGCACAAAATATACTGAACCTACTGATCTTGCCAACATACTGGCAGATAGATTCAGTGCAAACTTCACCTCTCTCTCACCTTCAAAAGGACCCACAATAATAACAGAAAAGTGTAGTGTCACAGAAATCACAGAAGCACAAGTGAAAACAGCCCTTTCAAAAGCCAAAAACACAGCATCAATGGGACCAGATGGTGTCCCAGGCTGCGTCTTGCACGAACTACAGAACGAACTAACCACCCACCTAAACACGCTGTTCAACCTCAGCCTCTCCACAGGCTACATACCCATAGAATGGTGTACAGCAATGGTTATTCCGCTCCACAAAGGAGGAGCCACAACTGACCGTGGTAACTATCACCCCATAAGCCTGACTAGCCTGGTCTGCAAGGCTATGGAGCACATCATCATGGAACTCATTAACAAAGACATTGGGAACCTCCAAACACTTGACCCGACCCAGTTCGGCTTTGTTAAGGGCAGATCATGCCTACTAAACCTGGTTGACTTCTTGGAGACAGTTACCAAGGCCATAGATGTGGAAAGGTGGTTCACGCAGCCTACCTTGATCTCGCCAAGATGTTCAACACCATTCCTCACTTGGGTATTATAGAAAAACTCACTAGCCTGAACATAAACCCCTATGTCACAAGATGGGTTGCCAACTGGCTTACAGACAGAACTCACACAGTAAGAATAGCGGGCTCCAGGTCTGACTCTAAACCAGTCACAAGTGGTGTCCCGCAAGGCTCAGTTCTGGGACCCCTACTGTTCGGCATATATTTCTCAGAAGTACAGGCAAACACAGGAGGACTATGGCTAACCAAGTTCGCCAATGACTGCAAACTGGGAGCCATAATTGACTCTCCAGCTGACATGGACATCCTCCAAAAAGGCCTTACTGAGACAGACACCTGGTGTCAAAGTCATGGCCTCAAGCTAAATGCCAAAAAATGCACAGTCATCCCGTTTGGGAAAAACAAAACACCCACGAATTACCACATAGGCAGCAGCCCCCTTAATACAGAAGAGGTAATGAGAGATCAGGGGACCCAGATAGATAGTAATCTCTCCTTTGACAATCATATTGCCAAAGTAGTTAGTAAATCCTTCTATGTGGCCCATCTAATTACTAAGGGGTTCGCATCTAGAAATAAAGAGGTTATAGTGCCCCTCTACTCATCACTCATCAGACCCATCATAGAGTACAATGCCCCATTTGGGATGTACCTCACAAGACACTTTCAACAGCTTGAAAGACCACAAAAGCACCTCACCAAGAGGATTACTGGCCTCAAACATGTGCCCCATGCAGCCCAACTGAAAAAACTATGGCTGTACTCAGTGGCATATCGCTTACTCAGAGGTGATTTCTGCCTGACTTACAAAGCCATGTCCAACTCAGAATTGACGGACATGCTCCACCTAGAGAAATACAAGTCACTGCAAGCCATGCACTCTAGTGAGCTAAACCTTGCCACAACAATAAATAGAACATGCTGTACGGATAGATTCCTGTCACAGAGACTCCCCATGCTTTGGAACAAAATTTCTAACTACATTAGGCAGAGCCCCTCATCAACACTCTTCAAGAAAATCCTTGACCAGTGGATGGGTAACAGAAAGTACAACCCTGGGATCACTTCATTGGCTCTGCTTGACAGAGGCTCAATTAATTAATCAATAGGGTGGCGAAAGCCGACACACTCTGTCTAGGCTTATAAATGCCATCGGGCAGATAGCCTAGTACCTACCTATGAACCTGGGATGGATATATGGTACCATGCATTTCACTTCAGTACAGTTATACCTGGGATGGATATATGGTACCATGCATTTCACTTCAGTACAGTTATACCAGGGCTGGATATATGGTACCATGCATTTCACTTCAGTACAGTTATACCTGGGATGGATATATGGTACCATGCATTTCACTTCAGTATAGTTATACCTGGGATGGATATATGCTACTGCGCATTTCAGACAGTACAGTTATACCTGGGATGGATATATGGTACCATGCATTTCACTTCAGTACAGTTATACCTGGGATGGATATATGGTACCATACATTTCACTTCAGTACAGTTATACCTGGGATGGATATATAGTACTGTGCATTTCAGACAGTACAGTTATACCTGGGATGGATATATGGTACCATGCATTTCACTTCAGTACAGTTATACCAGGGCTAGAGATATGGTATCATGCATTTCACACCAGTACAGTTATACCAGGGCTGGATATATGGTACCATGCATTTCACTTCAGTACAGTTATACCAGGACTGGATATATGGTACCATGCATTTCACTTCAGTACAGTTACAGCTGAGATGGATATATGGTACTATGCATTTCACTTCAGTACAGTTATATCTGGGATGGATATATGGTGCCATGCATTTCACTTCAGTACAGTCATACCTGAGATGGATATATGGTACCTTGCATTTCACTTCAGTACAGTTATACCAGGGCTGGATATATATGGTACCATGCATTTCACTTCAGTACAGTTATACCAGGGCTTGATATATGGTATCATCCATTTCACTTCAGTACAGTTATACCTGGGATGGATATATGGTACCATGCATTTCACTTCAGTACAGTTATACCTGGGATGGATATATGGTACCATGCATTTCACACTAGTTATGGTACCATACATTTCACTTCAGTACAGTTATACCTGGGATGGATATATGGTACCATGCATTTCACTTCAGTACTGTTATACCAGGGCTGGATATATGGTACCATGCATTTCACACCAGTTATGGTACCATGCATTTCACTTCACTACAGTTATACCAGGGCTGGATATATGGTACCATGCATTTCACTTCAGTACAGTTATACCTGGGATGGATATATGGTACCATGGATTTCACTTCTGTACAGTTATACCTGGGATGGATATATGGTACCATGCATTTCACTTTGGTACAATTATATCAGGGCTGGATATAAAGTACCATGCATTTCACACCAGTACAGTTATACCAGAGCTGGATATATGGTACCATGCATTTCACTTCAGTACAGTTATACCTGGGATGGATATATGGTACATTGCATTTCAGACAGTACAGTTATACCTGGGATTGATATATGGTGCCATGCATTTCACTTCAGTACAGTTATACCTGGGATGAATATATGGTCCCTTGCATTTCACTTCAGTACTGTTATACCAGGACTAGATATATGATACCATGCATTTCACTTCAGTACAGTTAAACCAGGACTGGATATATGGTGCCATGCATTTCACTTCAGTACAGTTATACCAGGGCTGGATATATTGTACCATGCATTTCACTTCAGTACAGTTATACCTGGTCTACAACTCATACCACACATTTTGACCACAGAACACGGACTGAAACACAAAAGGAGGGGGTGTATTCATATTCATCAAGGATACCCACACCTCCAGTTTAGTGGCGCAGCATGATACCTCGGAGATCATCCATGTGCAACTAACATCGGGCAAATCTGCAATGCAAATTGTGACCTGCTACAGATACCCCTCCTTGACCCAGGTCCACCACTCTGCCTTTCTGGAGACACTGGAAAACATGAAGGTCCTACCGAACACCCTGATGTTGGGAGATTTCAATTACCCTACCATTAACTGGGAAAACTACTTGAGTACAAGCTCCCAGGCTTAGTGCTTCCTGGAATTTATTAACTCAAATGCCCTGGATCAGCTGGTAAACTCCCCTACCAGGGGCCACAACATATTGGACCTGGTCATCACCAACATGGGCGACAAGTGCTTCGTACCGGAGGTCAACCCATCACTGGTTAGATCAGACCATAAACTAATCACCCTGAATGTCCACACCCCACCACCACCCCAACCAAGGAAACCACAGTGAAAAACTTTTCTAAAGCAAGATTCACCTTACTCAAGGCAGAGGTGGTAAGTTTCACAGCCCCCACGCTAAAGGATAACACTGTCCAAGATGCAGAATCCTTTACAATTGCACTCTATGAGCACCTACAAAGATGCATGGATCGTGCCATCCCTAGCAAAACCAAGACTCACTCCCCTAAGAGAAGGAAACCAGTCTGGTGGACCCCTGCCATAAACAGGTTATACAACAAAAGGAGGAAACTAGTTCAGAAAAAAGCAAATCCCAAGAAGGAAAGACATCCCTGATCAGTATCAGTAAGAAACTAAGGTCCCTCATAAAATCATCCAAGGCTAACTTCAAAAGAAAAATAGCCAAGGATTTGAAAGATAACCACAAAGCCTTCTTTAGCTATGTCAAGAATCTAAGTGGCAACTCAGAGATATGCTCTGAGATGGTGCAAAATAGCACAAAATATACTGAACCTACTGATATTGCCAACATACTGGCAGATAGATTCAGTGCAAACTTCACCTCTCTCTCACCTTCAAAAGGGCCCACAACAATACCAGAAAAGTGTAGTGTCACAGAAATCACAGAAGCACAGATGAAAACAACCCTTTCAAAAGCCAAAAACACAGCATCAATGGGACCAGATGGTGTCCCAGGCTGCGTCTTGCATGAACTACAGAACGAACTAACCACCCACCTAAACACGCTGTTCAACCTCAGCCTCTCCACAGGCTATGTGCCCATAGAATGGCACACAGCAATGGTTATTCTGCTCCACAAAGGAGGAGCCACAACTTTTATTTATTTATTTAACATTTGTTGACCAGGAAAGTCCGACTAGGTTCCACAGATCCTGTTTTCAGCGGAGTCCCGAGGAGAAATGCTCCAGATGCATGTCTTTAGAATGTGGGAGGAAACCGGAGTACCCGGAGGAAACCCACGCGAACACAGGGAGAACATGCAAACTCCGCACAGAAGGCACCCCGGCCAAGAATTAAACCAGAGAACCTCTTGCTGTGAGGCGACAGCATTAACCGCTGCACCACTGTGCTGTTACTGACTCTGGTAACTATCGCCCCATAAGCCTGACTAGCCATGTCTGCAAGGCTATGGAGCACATCATCATGGAACTCATTAACAAAGAGATTGGGAACCTCCAAACACTTGACCCGACCCAGTTCGGCTTTGTTAAGGGCAGATCATGCCTACTAAACCTGGTTGACTTCTTTGAGACAGTTACCAAGGCCATAGATGAGGGAAAAGTGGTTCAAACAGCCTACCTTGATCTCGCCAAGGGGTTCAACGCCATTCCTCACTCGGGTATTATATAAACCTCACCAGCCTGAACATAAACCCCTACATCACAAGATGGGTTGCCAAGTGGCTTACAAACAGAACTCACACAGTAAGAATAGCGGGCTCCAGGTCAGACTCTAAACCAGTCACAAGTGGTGTCCCGCAAGGCTCAGTTCTGGGACCCCTACTGTTCGCCATACATTTTTCAGAAGTACAGGCAAACACAGGAGGACTATGGATAACCAAGTTTGCCGATGACTGCAAACTGGGAGCCATAATTGACTCTCTAGCTGACACTGATATCCTCCAAAAAGGCCTTACTGAGACAGACACCTGGTGTCAAAGTCATGGCCTCAAGCTAAATGCCAAAAAATGCACAGTCATCCTGTTTGGGAAAAACAAAACACCCACGAATTACCACATAGGCAGCAGCTCCCTTAATACAGAAGAGGTAATAACAGATCTGGGGACCCAGATAGATAGTAATCTCTCCTTTGACAATCATATTGCCAAAGTAGTTAGTAAATCCTTCTATGTGGCCCATCTAATTACTAAGGGGTTCACATCTAGAAATAAAGAGGTTATAGTGCCCCTCTACTCATCACTCATCAGACCCATCATAGAGTACAATGCCCCATTTGGGATGTACCTCGCAAGACACTCCCAACAGCTTGAAAGACCACAAAAGCACCTCACCAAGAGGATTACTGGCCTCAAACATATGTCCTATGCAGCCCAACTGAAAAAACTCTGGTTGTACTCAGTGGCATATCGCTTACTCAGAAGTGATCTCTGCCTGACTTACAAAGCCATGTCCAACTCAGAATTGATGGACATGCTCCACCTAAAGAAATCCATGTCACTGCATGCCACGCACTCTAGTGAGCTAAACCTCGCCATAACAATAAATAGAACATGCTGGAGGGATAGATTCCTGTCACAGAGAGTCCCCATGCTTTGGAACAAAATTCCTAACGACATTAGGCAGAGCCCCTCACTAACACTCTTCAAGAAAAGCCTTGACAAGTGGATGGGTAACAGAAAGTACACCCCTGGGATCACTTCATTGGCTCTGCTTGACAGAGGCTCAGTTAATTAATCAATGGGGTGGCGAAAGCTGACACACTCTGGCTAGGCTTATAAATGCACTCGGGCAGATAGCCTAGTACCTATCTATGAACCTATGAACCTGGGATGGATATATGGTACCATGCATTTCACTTCAGTACAGTTATACCTGGGATGGATATATGGTACCATGCATTTCACTTCAGTACAGTTATACCAGGGTTGGATATATGGTACCATGCATTTCACTTCAGTACAGTTATATCAGGGCTTGATATATGGTACCATAAATTTCACTTCAGTACAATTATACCAGGGCTGGATATATGGTACCATGCATTTCACTTCAGTACAGTTATACCTGGGATGGATATATGGTACCATGCATTTCACTCCAGTACAGTTATACCAGGGCTGAATATATGGTACCATGCATTTCACTTCAGTACAGTTATAGCTGGGATGGATATATGGTACCATGCATTTCACTTTAGTACAGTTATACCAGAGCTGGATATATGGTACCATGCATTTCACTTCAGTACAGTTATTCCTGGGATGAATATATGGTACCATGCATTTCACTTCAGTACAGTTATACCAGGGCTGGATATATGGTACCATGCATTTCACTTCAGTACAGTTATAGCTGGGATGGATATATGGTACCATGCATTTCACTTTAGTACAGTTATACCAGAGCTGGATATATGGTACCATGCATTTCACTTCAGTACAGTTATTCCTGGGATGAATATATGGTACCATGCATTTCACTTCAGTACAGTTATACCAGGGCTGGATATATGGTACCATGCATTTCACTTCAGTTATACCTGGGATGGATATTTTTGTCTGTGTACTTCACTCCAACACAGTTTTACCGGAGATAGGTATACAGTACCAAGGATTACATTTCAGTATCATAAAACTGCATTTAAAGGCACACCACCACTCATTTATACAAAGTGCGACTCTGTTGCATTCAATTTTTAAGCAAATATACATGAACAAAGTTCATAATTTTGTATGTTCAGATATCAAGCTTACAACCTACTGGCCTTAAAGAAACTTGCTTCTCATATACATACACACAAACATACACACATCTTTCACTCCAAATCTTATAAAGTTATTATATGTTCGACTTTGCAATGTAATAGTGAATAAACGAAAGCACTTAAATACCTTTTCTTGTTTTGCTGTTATGTGGATATTTCACTACTGTTTTTAATCGATTTTTGCTATAAGATTGTGAATATTTCACTGCTGGAATTAAATCAATATTTTGCTGAATACTGCTGGAGTTATATCTGTTATTTTATGTTGTGAAACAAGTACCTGCTGCTTTCCTTCATTTCCACAAGGTTTGTGTTTTTTATTATATATTTATACATCTCTCTCTTTGTGTGTGTGTGTGTGTGTGTGTGTGTGTGTGTGTGTGTGTGTGTGTGTGTGTGTGTGTGCATATACATATATATATATATATATATATATATATATATATATATATATATATACACACATATACATATATACACACACACACACACACACACACACACACACACACACGTATATATAAAATCTCACCCACTTTTTGACCCATGTTAGCACTTGTTTTTAGGTGTAGAGCGGTCAGAAATGTCGACGTTCAGTGTTTTTGCGACATTTTGAAATATCAGATTTATGGGTTTCATTTAAAGGTGTCAATAATATGCACATTTGTCAATGTGCACTCAACATTTTGATGGTAAACCTATACCTACCTGTAGTGCAGTTGAGTTGCATACAAGCCCAGACTCTCTTCTCCCAGTGTGGGATAGCTCCCCTCCAAGAAGCTGTAACTAGCTAATTAACCCATACCTCTAGCACTGGTTAAACAGGCTACCTGCAGTACAGTTGAGTTGCATACAAGCCCGGACTCTCTTCTCTCAGCATGGGATTCCTCCCCTCCAAGAAGCTGTAACAAGCTAATGTATGCACCTGTAAAACTAAGTACGCTTCAGTAATCTCAGTAGTGAGCACGTTGCCTGGGACCTCTGGCCACCCTTATTTCAATTAGTTTCTAAACCCCCATTCCCTACCTTAAACCATTAATTCCTCACTTAGCTGTTGCTCTGTTGCTTATGCAGCAATGAACACCACTAGCAAACTGTAATCATTTCTCCCCAGTTGTAACTCTTCACTACAATAATTCCCCCCTTGCTATGCCTACACTCTTCCATTGGGACTTCCCTTACCACCAGACTTCCCCCTGACAATACTTATTTATGGCACAGTCTGTAGCTTGTTTACTTCCCCTTACTCTGCCGACTCTGGCCGTTTTCTTTAGAAGTGCTTGCAAATACAAGTCATAATAGAAAACAAAACGGAAGACTTACAAAGTTAGATAGCACGTGAATTCTTTAGAAGTGCTTGCAAATACAAGTCATAACAAAAAATAAAACTTAAAACTTAAGACTTACAAAGTTAGATAGAGGATGAAACCAGTCTCTACCACTGCCGTAAAAAAATACCTCAAAAGACTCAGGCCAACTACATTAGCTGCAGACAAGCTACCAGCAGAATACCTGAAACTAGCAGGTGACACCATCACAGTCCCCATCACCATCCTAATAAACCGCTCTATCACAGAAAATAAAATACCTACACTATGGAAAATTGCCCACATAATCCCTCTCCACAAAGGTGGCAACTCAACAGATATTTCTAACTACTGTCCCATAGCAATTCTGTCTCCCCTTTCTAAAATCTTGGAAAAGTGCATTCATACACAACTGCTAGAATATCTATTAACTAACAATTTACTTACACCCACACAACATGGATTCCACCCTAATCATAGCACTAACACAGTATTAATGAGTTTTACCAATACACCAAAAGCACAAACCGGTCACACAGAGCTCCTATAAAGGCTGTTCCTCCTCAACAGTTGACTGCATGATAGTGTCAGCAGAAACATCAATTCATATGAATAAAAACTGAAGTTTAATTCGTCCAGCAAGTAGAAACCAGAGTAAGGCAAGCAATAAAAACAATACAAATAGTTCTGATATTAAACCACCAGATTAAGCGCTTTCATCTTCTTTCAGAAAACTTCATCAGAATAAACAGAGCCCTTCTCTTCACCCATTTATATAGTACATTACTCATCTTCCATTGGATAAAACATTAATTAAGTAATTAATTATGCAAATGATGCTAGTGAACTAGAATTTAAAAAAAACAGTATTATTAGTAAAATTATTTAAACAGTACTCGCTGTATAAGACAGTTTTTATTAAAAAAACAGTTTCTGTACTTTTAGTACTTTTGTTTTCAGTGTATATCAAGATATAAATACATATGAAAGATCTTGTTCAAACTCTAAAACTACTTATAAAGGTAAAACAAACAAAAAAAATCCATTACAACAGATCTACTTCAGTAGATTGAACCTTTACTAGTTCGAACCACATATGGCCAAGACCATATGTTCGAACTCGTAAAAGTTTGAACACTGACGAAAAACCACATAAAACCAAAAAACACAAAACTAAACATCTATAGCAGGGGGGCCTAGGCCCCCCTTCACCCCCACACCCCCCTTACTTAAACATACCAACTCTGAGATCACACTGCATTGCGGAAATGGGAAATCTTCCCTTTCCGCTCTGTATGGAGATCTCCATTCAGTCAGATCGGACTTTTACAAGTTTGAACATATGGTCTCGGCCATATGTGGTTCGAACTTATAAATGTTCGATCTACTGGAGGGGACCCATTACAACATATAGGAAACAGCCATAAAAAGTTAACATGGTTTTACAATAGGCATAGTAATGAATGTGTATACGTAATTTAGTTTCTAGCCCTTCTAGGCTTAGGCGCCTTCATTTTTAAGGCAGGAAGAAGTGAAATATGATCATTCATACCGGGTGGGGTACAGGCATCCAGTTCTAACTGCTAATATGGCAGTTAGAACTGGATGCCTGTACCCCACCAGGTATGAATGATCATATTTCACTTCTTCCTGCCTTAAAAATGAAGGTGTCTAAGCCTAGAAGAGCTAAAAACTAAATTATGTATACACATTCATTACTATGCCAATTGTAAAACCATGTTAACTTTTTATGGCTGTTTCCTATATGTTGAAATGGATGTTTTTTGTTTGTTTTACCTTTATGAGTAGTTTTAGGGTTTGAACAAGATCTTTCATATGTATTTATATCTTGATATACACTGGAAACAAAAGTACTAAAAGTACAGGAACTGTTTTTTTTTTAAAACTGTCTTATACAGTGAGTACTGTTTAAATAACTTTACTAATAATACTGTTTTTTTAATTCTAGTTCACTGGCACCATTTGCATAATTAATTAATTACTTAATGAATGTTTTATCCAATGAAGGATGAGTAATGTACTATTAAAATGGGTGTGGAGAAGGGTTCTGTTTATTCTGATGAAGTCTTCTGTAAGAAGATGAAAGCGCTTAATCTGTTGGTTTAATATCAGAACTATTTGTATTGCTTTTATTGCTTGCCTTACTCTGGTGTCTACTTGCTGGAGAAATTAAACTTCAGTTTTTATCCATGTGAACTGGTGTTTCTGCTAACACTATTGTGCAGTCAACTGTTGAGGAGGGACAGCCTTTATAGGAGCTCTGTGTGACTGGTTTGTGCTTTTGGTGTTTTTGAGCCAGTGTTTTCTTGGATTACGAGTTTTACCAATAGCATTAACCAGCTCCGAAGTGAAGGTAATCTAGTGTCCTCAACTTTCCTCGATCTGTCAAAGGCATTTAACACTGTATCCCATACCAAAATCTTAGGTGTCCTTGCTGACCTGAACCTCAGCCAGTCAGCAATAGCCTGGTTTCAGGACTATCTGGATGGCCAGGAACAAGCAGTATTATGGCAACAAATTGTCTCCTCTCTTCTGCTCATATCCTTGGGAGTCCCACAAAGTTCTTTCCTTGGCCTACTTCTCTTCACAATCTGTACAAACAAACTCCATACAGCTACAAGTGACACCACACTTATACAGTATGCAGATGACTCAACCCTGGTATGTGCTGCTTTCCAGCAACTAGAGCACATAACACAACAGGCATTTACAGCTACAGAAGCATGGCTAACCAATGCTCAACTAATACGGAACCCCCAAAAACTAAACTAATCCTGGTCCACCCAACTAGAGCCACTAACATCCCTCCTGCATTCAAAACCACCTCAGTTAACAACACCATCATAACTCCAGTTCCTAATACTAAGTTGTTAGGGGACACCATTGACCAAAATATGTTATTTGACATTCATATTGCCCAGTCTATAAAAAAGTTTACAAAAAACTAGGGTTCCTCTACAGAAGTAAACATTACCTCACAGCAGACACCAGAGCAACTATTACAAGAACCCACCTTACCTCAACCCTACTTTATGCTTCCCCTATCCTTACCAACCTAAGAAAGTCAGATTTAACAAAACTTGAAACCTGTTGCAATAAAATAGCAAAATTTGCAACAGGTGCTAACTACAGATCCCACCACTGCCACTCTCTCAGAAAACTCTCGTGGCTTGAACTCCCCACATTGCTAAAATTCAACCAGCTCAAAAATGGCCCACCAAATAATAAACCATCCTGAAAAAACTCCAGCCCTAAAGAACCTACTAACTCCCTACTCAAATAAGAAGACCCTGCACTCTAACAATTAGCCATTATTAGATATAACAAAATGCACAAGCCACGCTGCAGAATCCCTCTACTCCTGCAATGTCTCCAAAATCTGGAACAGCCTTTCACTTGATATCAAATCCATCCCTAACATAGTTCAATTCAAAAAACTACTAAAATCCTACCTATCAACTACAGAGACCTGCCCATGTATCAATCCTGGCTAATACATCATATTTGTAATATCCCCAGTTCACCCAACAGGCTGCCCAAACTACTGCCCCAGACTAAATTAATCTTTCTTAATTACCCTAACTCTATCTACCTCACTCCAAATTACCCATTTACTTTCTAAAAGTAAATCCCACTACCCTCTTCATCTTTTTCTCCACACTCAGGCTTGCATATACTGTACCTTTATAAAGTCTGATTGTAAAGTATTCTGCTCAAACAGGCCCGTTTGCAAGATTTATTATACTCACTAATAGTTCTAACTACTAGTCTAACATTTTCCATGGGGCATAAATTCATACATTGTAATTTGTCTACTTTTTGATGAAATGTTATGTATCCTCTATTTTGTAAAATCTTAAGTGACTAAGATTGCCAATTTTCTTATGCATTGTATGTCTTGGAGCTTTTCTCCATGGGCCTCTGCTAAAAATGGACTTGTTGTCCAGTTGGACTTTCCCGGTAAACAAATGTAAAATATATATATATATATATATATATATATATATATATATATATATATATATATATATATATATATATATATATATATATGGATGCATGTTGCTTTATCAAAGAAGCAACATATCAAACTACAACTTATGAATGTAAATACTTAAAAATTAAACTGCCGAAAAAAAATATCACAAACTACTGTACGTGTTTACAGTGGGACAAGTCCTCGTGTACTCACCATGTGGGGGAATGTGCCCCCAAACCCACTGCTAACTATATATACCAACTCTGAGATCACACTACAGT
Organism: Protopterus annectens; assembly: GCF_019279795.1. Taxonomy (NCBI): domain Eukaryota; kingdom Metazoa; phylum Chordata; order Ceratodontiformes; family Protopteridae; genus Protopterus; species Protopterus annectens. The sequence goes on from NC_056747.1 coordinate 280,893,257, forward strand.
GGGAAAAAAGCAAATTCCCTGATCCCCACTGTACTGTAATTTGACATAGAAATAAAAGATTACTGCTCAATACTTGTGTTGTTTGGCTTCTGCTACATACCTATAATCAACTGCATTACTAGTCGAGTTGAGTACAAACTTGCAGTGTTAAAGATTGTACTGCATTTTATTTTTCTGTCTATTTAATTGTTTCATTGAATATTGTCTGTCTCTCTCTGTAGTTATTTATTTTTCTATTTAATTGTTTCATAGAATACCATGGTCTCTCCTTCTGTCTCTCCAGTAGTGGGGGCTATTGTGTTTTACTTCATTGATATTCACTGTTAAACTCTTAGCCTAGAGGGTTTTTCTGTATTTATAAGTGAGTCACATATCATTGAATTTATTCCTGCTTAATACCTGTGTTGTTTGGCTTCTGATACATACCTAAAATCAATTGCATTACTAGCTGAGTTAAGTACAAACTTGCAGTGTTAAAGATTGTACCGCATTTCATTTTTCTGTCTATTTAATTGTTTCATTGAATATTGTGTCTGTGTCTCTCTGTAGTTATTTATTTTTCTATTTAATTGTTTCATAGAATACTGTGGTTTCTCTCTGTCTCTGCAGTTAGTTTCCTGCTTGTCCTCCCTGTTTTTGTTCTGGTATTAATCTTGGTGGCTTTGGAATTGCCTCTCCCTCCTGTAAATTTGTGTTTGAACACTCCTCCTGGGTCTATCTCATTTGATCACTCAACCGAGTACAATGTGATCATATTTTGACTTCAGAGACTCCTACCAGTCCCATCTGTTCAGATCAATCCCAGCTCTATTCCAGTCTAGTGTCACTAGCTCACTCTACCTAATACAGAGAGAACATTTGTGAAGGGCAAGCCACCTAGGTCCTTAATTTTGAATTATCTTCTGCCACTTAGGTCCTTAATTTTGAATTTTCTTCTGTTTCTTCTTTCTCCCTTTCTACTTTTCAAAAAGATTTCTAAGCTTGTTTCCTACCTTTCCTGTAACTAGTCTAGTCCAGATACAGATTTGCTGTAACCAGGACTGTGTGTAAGCTTCTGAGCCCCCAAAGGCTTTTGTGTTGGAGGGAAGCCTTCTAGCTTATCAATGGGAGTGGAAGCACTCGATAGCCTATCTACCACAAGTGTGGTTTCTGGCCCAGAAATTGTAGTTTATTGGCCATTTGGGCAGTTTTTCCATCTCTTTCAACTTTCTAGTTTAAAAGCCTGCATTTGCGCTTGTTTCCCACCTTTCCTATAACTAGTCTAGTCCAGATACAGATTCTCTGTATCCAGGACTGTTTGTAAACTTCTGATTCCCCAAAACCTTTCTGTGTTGGAAGCCTTCTATCTTTTCAGTGGGAGTGGTAAACACTAGGTAGCTTATCTACCACAAGAGTGGTTTCTGGGTCAGAAATTGTAATTTATTGGCTGTTTGGGCAGTTTTTCCATCTCTTTCAACTTTCTGGTTTAAAAGCCCATGTTTGCGCTTGTTTCCCACCTTTCCTGTAACTAGTCTAGTCCAGATACAGATTTGCCTCATCCAGGACTGTTTTTAAGCTTCTGTGCCCCTCCCAAACCTTTCTGTGTTGGAGGGAAGCATTCTAGCTTATCAGTAGGAGTGATAAGCACTAGGTAGCCTATCTACCACAAGATCCAGATACAGATTCTTAGTTTTAGCACATGAATTTGCTTATTCGTGCTCAGCACTTGTTCAGAACTTGTTGTTACCACTAAATAAGCTACAAATTACTACCTTCCTCTTTACCTAGAGGAAAACAGTTCTTGTACTTACTTTCCTCACTTGCTTAGAGAAAAATAGCTCTTATACTCACTTTTCTCACTTGTCTACTGGAAAGTAGTTTTTTATTCAGACATGTCCAAGGGTCAGCTCCCAGTGTTCTCTCCTGTCTATCTGATGAATCTGAGTATCTTGGGACAATGTAGCAATTGCCTCATGTACACAGACAACCCTCTCCTCCTACCACCCAACACCACAACCTGTGAGAGATGCACTTATCTAGCCAAACTGGAGGTAAAGCTCTCTCCAACCAAGACTGAACTTGACAGTCAAGAGGAGAAGGTAAGCACTTGCACCACACCACACTCATCACATAGTCCCACTAAACCTACACCAACAAAATCCACACATAGAAACACAAAAACATTCACGGAGGCTCTTAATAATAATCTGCTCAAGCAACAGAGACCTCCAAAGCAAAAATGCAAGCAACCTCCACCCCTCAACACAACCCAAATGACACATAGCCCACAGACTCAGTGTGCCACTCAACCACAGCCCATAAGGCAAAACAACGTACCCAACACACTAGTCATAGGTGACTCTATAGTCAGGCACACTGATGTCCCACTCACCAGGCTAAACAAGGAGAAGGTTACTGTCAGCTGACTGTCGGGTGCCAGGATCCACCACATAACCCATGCACTCAGGTCACTCCACAACAAGTACAAATATGACTCTGTCATTGTCCATGTTGGTGTGAATGACCTGAGACGTACCTCCCTGGACTACATGAAAAAAGACATGGAAGAGCACTCCGATCTTGTAGCCCAGGCGGGTATGACCCTAGCCTTGAGTAGCATCCTGCCATCTCACAGAATGATACTGCAGTACAAGGACAAAATGATTGACTTCAACAATTGGCTAAGCTTCTGGTGTCATTCTAAGGGGATCCAGTATCTGTCTGCCTGGGATGACATGGTCGCCAGACCATGATGCTTTGTCAGAGATGGCCTGCACCTGTCACTTCTGGGATTCTAGATACTGGCTAAGGCTCTTGCTGCTCCTATAGTGCCTTTTTTAGGCAAGGTTCAAATGACAAATTTACCACCATAACAGGAACAGGCAAGCAAAAACTGAGGGTAATTCTACTCAATGCTAGAAGTCTAAATCTCAAAATGCACTCCCTCGAGGCACTCCATAAAATGGAGAACATTGATATCTATGCAGTGACTGAGACCTGGTTCAAGGCTCCAGAGAGCACCCCTGCATTACCAGGCTATAACACATGCCACACTTTTCGGCTACCTAACCTGGACCAGAACACCAAAGGAGGGAGGTGTGTCGATATTCATTAAGGATATCCACGCCTCCAGGCTAGTTGCTCAGCATAATGCATCTGAGGTTATCCAAGTGTAACTAACTCTGGGCAAAACTGCAATCTAAACTGTAGCTTGCTACAGATCCCTCACCATGTCCCAGGATTCCCACTCCTCTTTTCTTGACATACTGGAAAATATTAGGGTTCAACCAAACACCCTAATAATGGGCGATTTCAACTACCCCACCATTAACTGGGAAAACTACTCATGTACCAACTCCTTCGCGCAACGCTTTCTGGAATTCATAAATTCCAATGCCCTGGATCAACTTATCCACACCCCAGGCAACTAGACCTAGTCATTACCAACATGAGTGACCAGTGTTCCACACCTGAAGTCAACTCCTCATTGGTCAGATCCGACCATAAGCTAATCACCTTTGATATCCACATCCCGCCCCACCCCCATTAAGGAAATCATGGTAAAAATTTTCTCCAAAGCTAACTTCATGCTTCTTAAGACAGAAGTGGCAAACTTCATGACACCCATGCAGATAGACAATACAGTTACAACTGCTGAATCCTACTCAGATGTACTCTATAAGCACTTAAACGAGTGCATGGATCGTGCTATCCCAAACATAACCAAGACACTATCCTCCAAAATAAGGAAGCCAATCTGGTTGTCTCCTGCCATAAACAAACTCTACAACAGAAGGAAGAAACTGTTGCAAAAGAGAGTAAAATCCCATGAGTGGAGGAGTTCCCTGGTCAGTCTCAGTAAGAAGCTGAGATCCCTTATAAGATCCTCCAAAGCTAGCTATGAAAACAAAATTGCCGCTGATTCTAGGGAAAACCACAAAACATTCTATAGTTATGTCAAGAATCTCAATGGCAACACCCATATCTGCTCTGAGTTACAGCACAAAGGCATGAAAATTATGGAACCAACTGCTATTGCCAGCGTCCTGGCAGATAGGTTCAGTGCTAACTTTACCCCCTTCTCACCCCCTAAAGGGCCCATAACTATACAGGAAGAATGCAGAGTCCCTGTAATCACAGCTATGCAGGTAAAAGCTGCACTCTCTAAAGCCAAACCCACAGCATCCATGAGACCAGACAACATCCCAGGTTGCGTTTTACACGAACTTCAGAACGAACTGGCTCCCCACCTAAGCACCATGTTCAATCATAGTCTCACATCAGGCTTTGTGCCCACTGAATGGCACACAGCAACAGTTATCCCACTCCAAAAAGGGGGGGGCCACCACTGATCCCTGGAACTATCGCCCTATTAGCCTGACGAGCCAGGTCTGTAAGGCCATGGAACGTATCATCATGAAACTCATAAACAAAGACATTGGTAACCTCCAAACTCTGGACCCCACCCAATTCGGGTTTGTGAAAGGCAGATCATGCCTCCTGAACCTGATCAACTTCTTTGAGGCAGTCACCAAAGCTGTAAATGAAGGTAAGGTGGTTCACACAGCCTATCTTGACCTCGCCAAGGCTTTTGACACCATCCCCCATTCTGGAATTACAGCTAAACTCACTAAACTAGGTATAAATCCCTGCATCACAAGATAGGTTGCCAGTTGGCTCACTGACAGAACCCACACTGTAAAAGTTGCAGACTCCAAATCTGACTTCAAACCAGTGACAAGTGGAGTACCACAGGGTTCAGTCCTGGGACCTCTCCTGTTTGGTATCTACTTCTCTGAAGTACAGGCTAACACAGAAGGCCTTTGGCTAATGGAGTTCACAGATGACTGCAAACTAGGAGCCATAGCTGAGTTCCCAAATAATGTGGAAATCATACAGAAGGGCCTCACTGAGACAGATGCCTGGAGTCAGAGCCATGGCCTCAAGTTCAATGCCAAAAAGTGCATTGTCATCCCATTTGGTAAAAACTCTGTACCCATGAACTACCACATAGGTGGCAGTCTGGGGACCCAGGTGGACATTAGTCTCTCCTTTGATAATCACATTGCCACAGTAGTCAGGAAATCCTTTCACGTGGCACACCTCATCACAAAAGGGCTCTCATCCAGGAAAAAAGAGGTTATTGTTCCCCTCTACTCAACACTCATTAGACCCATTATAGAGTACAATGTCCCTTTTGGAATGTACCTCACAAGACATCTGCAGCAGCTGGAAAGGCCACAGAAGTACCTCATAAAGAAGATTACTGGTCTCAAACAGATGCCCTACACTGAACGTCTCAAAAAAGTCCAGCTTTAGTCCGTAGCATATCACCTACTCCTAGGTGATCTCTGCCTAACATATAAAGCTATGTCAAACCCAGAACTGTTGGACATGCTACACCTAAGGAAATCCCAATTCCTCTGAGCTACATGCTCTAGGGACCTAATCCTTGTCACCACAATAAACAGGACATGCTGGAGGGATAGATTCCTGTTCCAGAGACTTCCCATACTCTGGAACAAGCTACCCAGCTATGTCAAGCAAAGTTCCTCATTAGCACTCTTCAAGAAAAATCTCGATAAGTGGATGGGAAATAGGAAATAAACCCCGGGGATCACTTCTGTGGCTCTGCTCGACAGAGGCACAGGAAAATAACTTTCTTGGGTGCCGTAAGCTAGGGAACCTTGTTGGCTAGGCTTACTTAGGCCCTTGGGCCGATGGCCTAGTACCTACCTATGAACCTATGAAAAGCTGTCACTTGCAATAATCTAATTTTCAATAACATAATGCCAGCTTTTATTTCACTCGAGAAAAGAAACATTTGACAAAATTAACATGTATCACATATATATATATATATATATATATATATATATATATATATATATATATATATGATGCACACACATGCACACATACACACACACAGACAGATATATGGGTCTAGAACTATTCACTGAAAGCACATTTCACTGAAACACATTTGACTGTGCACAATTCACTGAAAGCTCAATTCACTGAAAACACAATTCACTGAAACACATTTCACTGAAAGTTATATATGGCCTTTTCCCCACTGTAGTGTGACCCTGGAGTTAGAATATATAATAAGGGGGGTGGGGGCACTGCCCCCCACCTATGTTAAATATTTTTAACTATACACATGGATACTTGCAATTTCAATAAATTACTCTTTTCTAAACTTAATATATATCCAAACTATGTGGGGGGCTATGCCCCCCACACCCCCTTTACTGTATATTCTAACTCCAGGGTCACACTACAGTGGGGAAATGGCCATATATAACTTTCAGTGAAATGTGTTTCAGTGAATTGTGTTTTCAGTGATTTGTGCACAATTGTTTGACTTTCAATGAAATGTGCTATCAGTGAATAGTCCTAGACCCATATATATATATATATATATATATATATATATATATATATATATATAATATATATATATATGTATATATATATATATATATATATATATATATATATATATAAAGACATAATGTGGTAATTCTCACCTGAAAATTCAAATTGATGTTATATATTGGATGTAAATTCAGTAAACAGAACTGTTTCTTTAAATCTGATATAAATAGTTTGTGTGTAAATGCTGTACATAGAACTGTAGCTTTAAGTAGTCGATCCCAGCACAAGAGAATTCCATCCCGGTTCAATTAATAGAACCAATTATATAATTAACTGATATATAAAAGAGAGGGCTGTAGCCCTACCAAGCTAGAGAAAAGTCAGTCTTTTAGAAATCAGCTCTGAGTGTAAGTGCTGCAGTAAAGACGTATCACTGTGGACTGTTCTGGGACATCTTAATGTGAAGGAATGCAGAGGGCAGAGACTACTGGAGAGCACCTGTATATGATAGAATTTGATTCTGGCATTTAACCATTGCAAAAAGAAATCATTGGACTGTTTTGGAAGAAACTATGTTCTTGTTTTTGGGGGCTCTTGACTCTAAAAAGGTTTTGTGTGTGTGTGTGTGTGTGTGTGTGTGTGTGTGTGTGTGTGTGTGTGTGTGTGTGTGTGTGTGTGTGCTTGTGCATGTGCGTGTATTTCTTTTGCCCAGAAAGTTATTTTTGTGCATTTGGTTGAATAATAAAGGGAAAGAACCCATACCACTGCATTTTATATTATAATAAAATAATAACTACACATTTTCATAATCCTTAAGACATTTTGTACATTAATATATTGTTCAGAATGCAGTAAAAAATGTCCAAGAGACAGCTTTATATATATTATAAAACTCAGGTATATTTACAGAAAATATGCTTCTTTTCAGCTTTAGGAACAATATAAATCAGGATATAAATATTGGTCAGGAATTATAAAAAAAAAAATAAAAAAAAAGTTAACACAGCCACATAATGAAAAATAGCACATTCAGAGTTGTACAGTGTTGCATGACAGAAATTAATTATGTAACAGGAGCAACGTTGTGCTGGGGATAGTGTTATGTAACTACGTAGCTTACAGGTGAAAGCAACATGAATTGTGCAAAGAAGTGAACAGCACAATGGCAGGTCACATGACCACCTACGCCCAGAAGTGTGTGCAACAGACACAACTGTGTGCCCAGACAAGGGCTGTGCAGCAAGGTCCATAATATGTTTATTCTGTAAATGGAAAGGAAATGGATATATATGATAGTGAAAATGGGGGACAGCATGCAGAAGAACACAGAAAAATAGGAAAGGGCAGAGTGCTGTGAGGAAGAAAAGAAAGTGTGTGTGTGTGTGTGTGTGTGTGTGTGTGTGTGTGTGTGTGTGTGTGTGTGTGTGTGTGTGTGTGTGTGTGTGTGTGTGTGTGTTTGTGTGTGTGTGTAAGAGAGAGAGAGAGACATGTACCCATTTTCTAAGGAAGGTAGAGGGAAAGAAAGAATTTAGAAAAGTGTTGGTACAAAGTTTGGTATAGCAGTGGCAGCAGGAACAGACAATATTATATAAAAGACAGACAGGGAAGGTGCCAACACAAATGGGGGACCACAAAGAGATACAGACAAAGGGAGGGAGTAATTGGTGATAGAAGGGATTAGACAACAAGTTGGGGAGGAGAGGGAAGGGACACACAAGGAAAGTAAACAGGATGAAATGGGGGAAGGGTGGGGTGACTGACAAGTTACACAGTGGTGTACCCAACCCAATAATCAGTCATCCGCATGATAAGATTATAGGAAGATAGATAGGGTCTTTCACGCACTGGTATGATTTGATCCATCAACCTCCGCCTCCCAGTCTGCTGGGATTACAGGCGTACGCCACACGCCCGGCGCTGCTTCATGACTGAGGGTAGCCACTGCTGATGGTCAGCACCATTCAGCTGTGCAACTATGCAAGTTACACAAGGATGCACTCCAGGATGCTAACACAGGTAACCAGCTGCCAGTCCACCACAGCTGTCACCAGTTCTTCCACCTCCTGCTAGATGACCTAGTGAGACTCACTAGTGACACTCCCCAGTATGAAGTCTACATCCTCCACTGGAGAAGCAGTACCACAGGTCACCAGTGAACCCTCCAGATCACCCCCATAGGATGACCTTCATCTCACTCTGCAAACAGGCAAGGCTAGAGGCTGTTGTGGATCCCAGCAGTTGGTGGCAATATAGATGCATGGTGCAGTGGCCACTGTTGCATCACATCCAGCTCTCTGGCCAGCACTGCATAAAATATGAACATAAATGGAGAAAAACAAAAATAAGACATATAATACAATCAAAAGAATGGCAGCAATATATAGAGAGAAAAAAAGTAAATGCAATGGCTAGTAGGTTGTGTTACATTGTTTACTTAACAATGACAGCACAAAAGTGATATGCAGGCCTGAAACATAACTACTACAGACCCGTGTGCACTTTGTGATGAGATATGATGGGGGTACCTTGTCATGTGAGAGAAAGACCATGACACTGTGCATGATTGTCAACTGTTGTGAGTATAGTGAACATCAAAGCTAGGCAGAAACAACCCCATTACACAAACTAACTGCACAGCCTCAAGGTGGTATACAGCATGTGGCAAATGTTGGGATGTGACATTTGTTGGCAACAGAGCACATATATACCCCCTTAGATTACTAACATGAATAAATGTGAGACAAGAAAACCCTGTGGTGATATTGCATTCTCAAATATATAAGCCCATGTGCATCATTACATGACAACCTGACATTCACATGCCCACTGTATGCCAGGTGTAACTGGCACAGTCATGGACAGTGCAATGGGCAGTCTAACAGTATATCATGTTAGGCTGACAAGGGCAATGTGCATTATTTGCACGGTGGACAGAAAGGTACACTACACTAAACAATACCAAATGCACAAGCAGAGGCATACTTCCTTAATAGTACTGTCAAACCATTCTGCAGTTCTTGGTCACTGTCATGAGTACCTGGCAACAAGAAGGGCAGTAGCACCATTACAGTTGCATTTACCATTTATATGACACATAAAGCAAAGCAGTAATCCAAAATTAATTATCAGCATTGTAAATAAAACCAACAAGCAGCTGAGTCAGAGAAATACAAGTATGACATCAGTACCATTATGGCAATAGAGATTACACCATAGCCACTACTGCAATGGGGTGATGATACTACTACCTCCAATGTGACATCCAGATGGCATGATGCCTCCAACTGTGATGTCAAGATGGTTGGTACCGAAAGGTTTGCATACCATCTTTGCCAATGAAGGTTGCAGCGATAGCAAGAAGATGCACACACGTCTGTTTCAGTAATAATTCACAGCATACAACCTGGCCCTAAGAGCATAAAGGGAACTTCAATGCTAGGTATGGGTTACCAACCTCCCACCCAGATGGGATAGCACACAGGCCATGTACAGAGCTGAGTCTCTGACCATGCACCCAGGCTCCTGCCTCACCACTGTCTTCCAGTGTGCCTTTATCCATCACAACTGCCTTTCACACAAAGTATTTTACACACAGACTCAAACATGAAAACAACACCAAGGAAGGGATGGCAAAATTCTGTAATTCCCCACAGCTTTCTTCCTGGCATGGTAGTGTTTCAGGCAGTAACTTAAAGTGGTCTTTAAGCTACTGCCTGAAACACCTAGTTATACTGCTGCACTTAATCAAGTCAGATGTAGATACAACAAATAATATTTATTTCATTGATAGCAGACCAAAGCAGTCTAATAAGAGACATGTGCTACATGGCTTACTAGCCAACAGTATAATTAACTTACCAGGCCAGATTCCAAAAGGTAGTTACAGACAGAGTAGCATGCCAAAGGAAGAATTCAGTACACCAGCTATGGATGTGATTTCAGAAGACATTCTGAGAGCATTCTGGGTATTTATTCAGTGTAGGATAATTATGGATTCCACACATGTCTGTTGGATTCCAAAACACATTGTGGATGCCCCATGCAGCTTAAATGTGACAAACTGCAATGCTGACTCTGTTTCCAAAACCCTCAGTTAATGCCATACTGCAACACAAGGAAAATAATCTTTTCCAACAGAATCCTATGGAATCCATAACAGAAAAAAGGAGAAAATGCTACCTGCAGTGCATGAACTGCAACAGGCTGCGGTCCTCCAAGCTATGAAGGAAGATCTGTCTGTGTGTCAAGAAGGCAGTAAGCTGGACAGACCCAGGCTACAACTAAGCCAACTTTCAGATCAAGAAATCTATGATGGTTACTGCTTAGACAGACACCTGGTGCAGGCTGTATGCAACATGTGTGTTCTACACACATGTTTGTGCATTCATTGCGAGGCAACCCCATCCCTCTCAGAAAAAAAGTGTGTCTGAACCTAAGTGCTCTGGCATCAAGGACATTCCAACAACATATGGTAAATCCTGTAGGAGTGTCACAAACAGCTGCCAGTTGTATCCTCACACAATTTCAGGCAGCAATGCGCACCAAGGTAGATGAACACATACACTTTCCATCCACACCAGTGAAGTGGTAAGCTGTCATGCATTGTTTCTATAGGATTGCAAACTTCCCTCATGTTCTTGGTGCAACAGACTGCACCCACATCCCTATCAAGACCCTTGTTCAACCAGAAGCAGAAAGATAGTTCAATAAAAAGGGTTGGCCATCCCTGAATTGCTAAATGGTGTGTGCAGGAGATGGCAGGATAACAAACATCATGGTGTCACACCCCGAGAGTGTCCATGATAGTTCCATAAAGAAGGACATTGGTCTGAGGGCTGTATTCAGCAAGGTGAAATACCTGAGGGACTATTACTTGGTAAGCTCAGGAACACAGCTAGGATGTAAGCTAAAATACATCCCTGTCAACATTATTCATGACGACAACATGTATTTTTCCTCCTCTGCACAACAGGTGACTGTGGTTATACATTCGAGCCATGGCTAATGACCCCCTACAGATAACCTTCCAACCCTGCAGAATAGGCCTACAATAGAGCACATGCCACAACATGAAATACTTTAGAGCATTTATTTAGTGTACTGAAAGTCAGGTTCAGATGTTTGGACACATCTGGGGAGCATTGCAATACACACCTGAAAAGGCAGCACAGATGATTACTGTGTGTCCCATACTACACAATATGCTTACAACAACACATGGCGGTCTTCCTGCTGCAGGTGTGGGTGAACTACCCCAAGAACTACAGATGTCTGAAGATGACATTCCACAGCTATCAGAAGAGGAGCAGGAGAACACAGGGAGGCTGAAGAAAAAGGCGTGGGCAACTGAGGATACAGCTACAATTCCAGGCTCAGGTGAGACGGCAGTGTCTGACACACACCTTTGAGTCATGACAAGCCACATGTACAGAAGTACACACATTAATCATTGATGTTCAGGAGTTGCCCCACCATAGCAGCTCAGATTGTACCTAATGGAAATTACCGGCTAGATGTACACACTGAGCATCAGACATAACAACATAATTCTTACATATAACAGTATGAACATATACAAATCTATCATGACACAGGCCATCATCTCAGGCCGCAAATGACACAGGTATGCATACAGACTTATAGTGGTGTATGTGTGCATGGCAGACAATGAGGGGCATGCTTTGCTGAACCCATTCCTATCTCTCCACTATCAAATGATGCAAACAGGAAACCAAGTCAGGATGTAATGAAGAACTGTATCTATATCAATGTAAAGTAGCAATAAACTAATGTAATAAATGGAGTCACCTATGGTTGGTAAGAAATGTCAGACTCCTGTGCCATCAGACTTCACAACAACCAAAGACGATGACATTGTGTTTGGTCTGCAAAGCAATCATCATTGCCATGGGGTAAGAGTGACACACTACAGGAAATGCTGGATCAACTGCCAGTGTTACTCTTACACAGTCTAGGGTGTCTACACTGATGGCTCACACCACTGTTCTGGCTGCCCCTACCATATATAGAAGCACTTGGATACTGATGGGATGATACCAGAATGTGAAGACACGCTGTGGGAAGGAGCTTAGGTGAAGGTTGATTGTCTGGTTGTGACTGCTGGGCCCATACTGGATTGGCCAGTAGCAGATGTATGAGCACTTTGTAGCACAAACATGTATGCCTGATGTTTAAGGGTTGGTCTCTGAGAGGGGGCCTGCCTCTCCCATGTGGCACTCAGCAAAGCACGGTCAAGGACCGCAGAACCCTGGTCATATTACACCATTGCTGTAGTACAGCTATAACCAGGGATTCAAAGGACCATGCCACAGATAACATGCTTTCATTCTATGTAGCCAGTGCTGTTATGACCTCACTGTGTCTGGGCTCCTGTCTTTCATGCAGCACAGCCATCTGGTGTGCTACATGATCCATGGCATGGGCAAGTGCACGGATGTCAGATTTATGACATGACTGGGAACATTCATTTGCCTCTAGGTGTAGGCAGACACACTCTGACACATGCCCATGCACACCAGCTACATGCCTATGTCTATTGTGCCGAACAGTATCGCTGTGTTGTGGGGAAGGATTAACATCAGCAGGAAACTCAAAATGGGTCTGTGGTGCACAGGCGTCATCTTGTCCACCGTCGGATGTCCTGACATTATCAGAATGGCTGAACAAGTTTTCCTCCACATTTGAGGCTACAGCCTCATCCACATGACTGTCACCATCTAGAACAGACTGTATCACCAAGTTGTCCTGTGTGCCAGGGACCATGCTACCATACTGAGGCACATCAGAGCCCACATCAGGATTAGAGGATGAACTAATGGAGAGTAAAGGCAGTGGATGTACTAAAAGAAGAGATAGATGACACAATTCAGATAAACATGCTAATATCACATGCTGGATATCATTACTGACATATGCCACTTATATATCACTACAGTGTTACACATAATAACAACTCACTGGGAGATCTTGCCAGATATGGCCCATGGAGCCTATATAACAGAGAGTTGATAATGATGTTACATGTGCAACATATATGACATATGTGAGGAATAGAAACATTACACACACCTAACATATTATCGTGGGAATTTGGCACCGGGAGCGAGAATTGAAATGGTACTGTTGTAGGGAAGCAAAGGCATAAACACAACATTATTAGCACATACTTGCCAGCATGTACCATTCCAACTGATGGTAGGTAATGTATATACATATCAGTTGGTCATGGCTGAGATGCTGATGGTGGCTGTCCTATGCAGGGGTAGAAGGACACAGTATTAATGGAGGACAACAACAGGAGTAACAGCAATGCCAAGTATGAAACAGAGGCAATAACTTACCAGTCACACTCTCATGATGTGGTGAGTTTGTGTGTCATAATGCAGATCCTACAGTGGGAAAATACAAAGCAAATACAGTCATGTATGTAGGCACCTACATAGGCGCATGATGACACATACAACACAGTAACAGGATATGGTGATACTCAAGTGATGTAAAGTGCAACTTTTAGCAAGATGTCCTTGCATAGAAAAACAATGGCATTAATATCATACAACACAGTTTTGCTACACAGTGCTGCAGCTTATGAACATGGTGGGGAAACATATCTAGTCTGTCCATAGATGCACCTGCATGGCTTGTGTCCCCAGAAGATGTACATGTAGGTTACAATGTCAGGGAAATATCAATATGAGAGTATGCACCACTTGCATGACAGAAGGCAAAGTCAGTAACAGGCAATGGTCACAGTAACAGTATATGGAGACACTTGCAGGCATGTCCTGCTGTTGTGCAGAAGTGGATGGACTTGTGCAAATGAATACAGACAACATTACACATGTTGGTTATACTGTAATGTATCTACTGAATTTGTATGGCAACATGTCATTATACTTATGTTACCCGTCATCACCTTGTGTGGACCCATGTGCACGATGCAGTTCTGTTGGTGTAACACAAAAACTAACAATACCTGAATATGCATGCAACAAAAACAGTCAGTACTGAGTTACTCTATATGCAACAATGTTAGGCAAAGTAACGCAGATATGTACAGCCTGGAACACCTACTTCTATCCCACCTCTGGGTATGTGGCTCTCCCCAATCACAGTATACAGTGATGCAAGAAAGAGTGTGATCTCATCTGGGGGTGTCAGTGTGTTTCATCACTGGTGGCATCTCTCAATCTCAAATACCAGCATACCCTATTGGCTGCACGAAGGATCATGTCAGAGTACCATCAGTGACAGGCCTACTGGGATCTATTGTGACTTCCCACAGCATTAATCATCTTGGTGAGGTTGGTCCACACTTCATTCTTCCACTCTGTATAGCCTGCTCATCCAAGTAGTCTCAGTCCATATTGGCACAGAACATCTATTATAATTTTGTTTCCTGTGGTGAAAAAATGTCACTCATATCTGTTTGCCACATGGAAGACAGTTACATACACATAGTTAGATTAATGTGGGGGGGTGACATATGGAGATGATTATATTGACAGCTTATGCCAATATACCCTCTCTGCATTCCTGTGCATTGCCAAATTCTAGGAAATACTTCCTGTCCCTTATAGTACTGTGACATATAAAACAACATATGTGATATGAAAACATGTCTGACTACATAAGACTTGGAACATTAACATAACGTGATATCTGTATGGGCTGTCTGTGGCAATTGAACCCACTATAGTGGTGGAGGTCCAACCACAACAGCATCATGCCACACGATCCACACACTCTGCATGCAGTTCACATTAACATACTACTTATAGCATATGTGTAAACCAAGAAAACATTCGAAAACCTTCATATCTGTAAGCATCCGACAGACAATACATGGTAAACAGACATAAACATGGATATATTTATATTGAGGCACTATGTCTCGTAAATGTTTAATAAGCATTAATGAATAAATATCCATAAGATAACTACAAATACATACTGCATAGCAACATACAGATAATGTTGAAATCTGTAGGTTTCTATACGTATACCACAGACTGTACTAAGTCACCAGCAATCTATATTGAAAATTCTTTAGTCTGTCCTTGTGTACTGCTCACAGGTGCTGTTTACAGTTTTCTGTACAAGTGCATATGGGGAAACACTGATTGTTAATGATGCAGAGGCCACCTGTATGTATTTATTTTTTATTTATTTATTTTACATTTGTTTACCGGGGATGTCCGACTGGACAGAGGTGTGCGTTTTCTGCAGAGGCTCAGGAGAAAAGCTCCAGAACAATTGCTAACATGCTATACATAAGACATTTACATGAGCATTGTGGTTTATACATTCACTTAAACAAATATAGCAATATAGCAGATAATAACATATGATTGCATAATTGGATTGATATAGAACAAAAGGAAAACTAATATGGCAAAATCAGGCAGGGTAATTCCCATAAAGATAAAAACTCTCTCATCAAACTAAATAAGCAACTAAGATGGCTAATTAGGTCAAACAAAGTCAACTTTCAGGTTAAGCTATCCTCCCAGGGAAAATATAAAAATGTGATCCCCCTCGCTTGTTTATGTACCACATAACTGTGGTGTTGTCTGTCCATATCAGTAGTTGTCCTGGTTGTAGAAGATTCCTGAAGGCCAATAGAGCATTCTGAATGGCTAACATTTCCTTTAAATTGATATGCAGGTGCTTCTGATCCTTTGTCCAAAGGCCCTGCAGACAGTTTCCCTGCAAATGGGCTCCCCATGCATAATCCGAGGCGTCTGTGGTTAGTATCTGACTGGCTGGAGGCAGACTGAAGGCCTTCCCTTTGTTTTGAGTACATGCCTTGGACCACCAAAGAAATTCCTTTTGAAGACAAGACAGGACAGAAATCTATATGTCTAAACTGTGGCAATGCTGAGACCATACACTTTTTAGGTACCACTGTATTTTCCTCATATGTAGTCTTGCATATGGTATGAGAAGGATGCAGGAGGCCATGTAACCCAAAGCCTGCAGGAATTTCCTTGCAGAAAGCTGAGTTAATGATGCCAAGGTTTTGAAAGTTGAAGCCAGCTGTAATTGCTTTTCGTATGTCAGAAATGCCATCTGGGTTTTTGTGTTTAGAATAGCACCCAGAAAAGTTATCTGTTGTGAGGGTGTCAAATTTGACTTTTTTATGTTTACAGTGAATTCCAGGAACTTGAGAAGTTTTTGAACAAATTCTAGATCCTGGAGTAAGACATCCTTGCTGTCTGCCTGAATAAGACAGTCGTCCAGATAAGGGTAAATTTGAATTCCCTTGAGTCTGCAATAAGCTACTACTGGAGCCAGGCATTTGGTGAAGACCCTGGGTGCAGTAGACAATCCAAAGGGCAGCGCAGAGAATTGATAGTGCCTCAATCCTGCCTTGAACCTGAGGTATTTTCTGCACTCCTGCCTGATGGGAATGTGTAAATAAGCCTCCTTTAAATCCAAAGTTACCATCCATGCATTTTTGGTCAACATTGGAAGTAGCTGCTGTAGAGTAAGCATCTTGAATTTTGGTATCTCGAGAAAAGTGTTCAAGACTGACAGATCCAGAATGGGTCTCCATGAATTTTGCTTTCTGGGGACTAGGAAGAGCCTTGAGTAAAAACCTTGTCCCATTTCTGAAAGTGGAACCAGTTCTATGGCTTTCATAGCCAAGAGGGCTTCCACCTGGTTTAAGGCCTCTAACCGTTGATGTTTTGGTAGATCCGGCCATCCGCTTGGTCTTAGTAGGGTATGAAAATGGAATTTGTAACCTCTTGAAACCACATCCAGAACCCACTTGTCTTGGGTTATATGAGTCCAATTTAGGTAAAAAAGAGAATGTTTTCCTCCGAGAGGGGCTTCCAGGCAAGAAGTTCCTGCAGCCCAACAGGGGGAGTCATTGAGCCTGTTTTCTATGAGCTTGCGACCTGTCCTCTCCCACTGTCTTGATCTATAAGAGGCTTGCATTTGGGGCCTTCCTCGGGAGCGTCTGTATCTACCCCTCTGAGGCCTGTCTGAATTGGGAAAGGACCAATTTTTAGTAGGCCAATTCCTACTAAATCTGGGTGGCTGTACTTGTAAGAAATCCTTAACCGTTTGCATGGATTTTGCCTTGTCCTCCATCTTCTTTATCACCTCTTCAGCCTTTGATCCAAACAAAACATTATGTTGAACAGGAGCATTCAATAACTTAGCTTTTACTTGATCTGGCAAGTTTTGTTCCTTTAACCAAGCATGCCTTCTAATGACTGTGCCTGAGGCAGCAGCCCTACAAGAAGCCTCCAAGGCATCAAAACCACAGTGTAAACCATGCTTCCCTACTTGTTCAGTGGCATGCATTAAGTCGTGTAATTCCTTATCATCTGCACAAGCAGAAATGGAAGTTAGCTTTTGTTTCAAAACAGACAAAAGAAATTGCTGGTATTTCAGCATATGAAACTGACAGTTTAAAGCCCTAATAGATAAAGCTGCAGAAGTGTACACTTTTTTGCCCCATCTTTCTAAAGATCTGGAATCCTTCTCAGTGGGAATGGGGTTTTTAGCAGAAGCGGCCTTAACCCCCTTAGGGCCCTGAGAAATGTTTTCAGGATCAGCAGTAGGATTCTTGTATAAAAACTGGTGGGAATCAGGAACCCTATAATATCTGTCTGGCTTAACAGGAGCTGGAGGAAAAGAGTCAGGAGTTAAGTTAGCCTCCGAAAAAGCATCATCCACAATATCCAAAACAGGAGGGATAGCCAGGGGTCTATGTTGGGGAAGAAGAAGAAAATCCCTAAGTCTCTTCTTAGATTCCGAGTACTCCTGTCCTTCCCAGTGAAAATGTTCCCTCATTTCATGTAAAGTTTCCCCAAAAGAAAAATCCTCAGGGGGAGAAGCTGAAGGAATGGATTCCTCAGCATCAGAATCCTCATAAGGAGGAAAAGAATAATCCTGGTCAGAAGAAGAAACTGAAGAAACAGAAACCTGATCAGAGGAGTCACAGTACAATTCCTGCCATGGCCTTTTGTCTGGAGGGGGATGTGAACCCCTAATCATAGTAAGTAAGTCCTCCGCCATCTTAAGTAACTGTTTCTGAGACTTGGGTCCCAGATCAGAAGAGGCCTGGGCTGTAGTCTTTGATTTGGAAGGAGTCTTTGCCTTTGTCTTTGGCTTTGCCTTTATCAGAAGCTGAGTAGGCCTGAAAACCCCTTTGGACACCGGTACCTCTACAGTGGCTCTGGACCCATCCGAAGGAGCATTGTCCGAAGGTCCTGCAACTGAAGTATTCAAAGGCCTT
The DNA here is from genome assembly GCF_019279795.1 of Protopterus annectens. NCBI lineage: Eukaryota > Metazoa > Chordata > Ceratodontiformes > Protopteridae > Protopterus > Protopterus annectens. The sequence continues at coordinate 280,911,894 of NC_056747.1, forward strand.
GTTGGCTCCTCATGGGAGTCCGTTTCGGCGGTCGGTTCCGAAATGGGTGACGACAGGGGCTGCAAAAGCACCTCACTGATGACTGCCGAACCTGAAGCTGGCTCTACTTGTACAATATCGTCTGATTTGGACCTCGGAGGCCTGTCTTTATCCTTGCACCATTTGTGAACTCCGGTAGCCGTAAGCATGTCCGACGACATTTTGTAATTAAAACGCCTACTGAAGTAATGAAATGCAAAATCGTACCTTCGTTTAATAGTACGTTGATTAAATCTGACACAAAACCGACAACTAGCTACGTTGTGGTCAGGGCCTAAGCAAGGAATACAGTAAGAATGAAAATCCTTATGAGGTATTTGCTTCCCACATGAAATACAATTATTAACTTTTTCTGACATCGGACTGGAGCAAGAAAAAAGTTTCCCCAATGGGGTACTTAGCTTTGAGTAGGAGTAGAAAGTCTTCAGACTGAAGTACGTTTAGAAAAAATTGTCAGGAGTTAGCCGACCGGCACTTGCAAACTGCTATCACTGCACGGCAAGAAAGACTGGAGAACATGACGTTGGCTTCCAGCTTTGTACTCCTGGTGCTCTGATGTCAGGGAGCATGGCTGAGCAGCCGACGCCGGACCCAGACTTTGGGAGTCTGGCCGACCGAGGACTGCCTGCCTGCAGGGGAGAACCCTACAGTCATGACTGCAACAGTGAAACACGATGAACATCTGCAATGGTCATCTCTTTTCATAAGGGTGGACCTTCAACAGATCCTGATAACAAAAGACCCATTAGTCTGACTAGTCTTATTTGCAAAGACATGGAAATAATTATCATGGAAATTATCAACAAGGACATAGCAGACCTCAAGACATTGGATCCATCCCAGTTTAGCTTTGTCAAAGAAAAGTCATGTTAACTAAATCTGGTGAATTTCTTTGAAAAGGTCACCTTGGCAATGCATGAGAGGAAAGTGGTGCATACTGCCTGCCTAGATCTGGCTAAAGCATTCGATACAGTACTCCGCTCGGGCATTGACAACAAACTTACAGAACTAGGCATAAACCCCTTTATAACACACTGGATAGATAGCTGGCTCACAGATAGTACCCAAGAGATTAGCTACCTCTGCAAAGAGGCTGGTCACCAGTGGAGTCCCTCAGAGCTCTTTGCTGGGACTGCTCCTCTTTGGCATCTACCTCTCAGAGGTCAAAGCCAATGTCAAAGGCCTCTAGCTGTCCAGGTTCGGAGATGACTGCAAACTGGGAAAAGTAATTGAAACCCCCCAAGATGAGAACATCCTTCAGAAAGGTCTAACACATACACTTGGAGTCAAAGCAATGGTTAAAACTCAATACCAAGAAATGCATTATAGTACCTTTCTGGAAGCTGGCCATCCCTGATAACTATGTCATCAAAAAACACTCCAAAAAATTGATTCACTAGTCAAGGATCTGGGAACTCATGTAGGCAGTAACCTAGCCTTTGACCAACATGGCCAAGGTAGTAAGAAAATCATTCTATGTTGCTCAATTTCTAAGTAAGGGCATGGCATCTAAGTCCAGTGAGCACATTATACCATGGTACTCGACCCTCATCAAATCCATTATAGAGTATAATATCCCCTTCAGTATGTACCCGACCAGACACTTGCTGCAATTAGAATGTCCACAAAGGTTCCTTTTCAAAAGGAATACAGGGAGTAAACACAATGCCCTACACTGATCACCTCAAGCCCCTGTCTCTTTACTCAGTGTCATACAGACTCCAGAGAGGTGATGTATGCATACATTTCAATCCTACACCCCTCCAGTAAGTCACATACATTTTTTATATTGCATACAATTTTCCATAAATGCATCAATCAAAGCATATACACATACATTTCTAAGGAGTAATTATAACATATGTCTATAAGGAGAGAAATGTAGCCCACCAATGCAACGCTAGCAGGTGCAAAATTATCTTTACAGCTACCTATGAGTAAAATATAACCAAAAGTAAGACCAAGAACCAAAAAAAGATGTACAAATGAATCCAACTGTATCTAGGAAAAATTAACTGAAAATGTAAGTAATGTTTTACCCTGTACTAAATACAAGTTAAGCACTTTTGTCTATTCTGCTACAAGGACTTCATCATAACTGAACATACTTGGCTATTTTGTTGGTCAGGTTTAATGAATAATTAATTAATTGACCAATCAAACAAAACAACTCAGCAGCAAGACATAAGGTAGTACTCAGACTGATAAAGCAAAGAAATTGTATCAAAAATAAAGTACTAACGATATCTATAAATAAGTTGTAAAAAATATAAATATAAATATACTTTATTTTGGATGTAAGTCGTTAAAAATATTAAATAATTATTAAAAAAACATTCAAATATATATATTGAAAAATGTATATATGTATATAAATACAATCACGATGCCTAATGTAATGAGGTTTTTTTTTTTTTTTAAATCAATCAATTCCTACTCAAGGATGGAATAAAATTAACTTAACTAAAATTCATGTCCACTTACCAGGTAATATTGAACTGTGTTTCTTAACCTTTTGCATACCACACAGGAATGTACAAAAACTTCAAAACATCCAGACATTTGGATACATAACAAGAAAATTCATAAATCTAAAAATATCTTGGTAATATTGTGTGGATAATAAACACCTCATCATATTGATAATTTCACTTCCCTCATTTTTAGGACAGAGGCAACTGACACATTGTTATTTAACCCTGGTGGATTCATGGTATTCAGTTTTAACTGCCAGTATAACTCTATGAATTCCAACTTGGCCTCCCAGCTATCCCCTCCAGCGCTAATAGCAATTCTCTTCATAATGGCAAGTTGGAACCTTCTGAATGTAGCACAGACTTATACAGTGCATTATTACCTGACTTAGTTGTTATGTCATATGTGTATTCAAAAATTATCTTTCTAAAATAATGCTTGGCTCGGTTTTCCCAGTGTAAAAACTGAAACACGTCAAACACTCCGCAATATATACTGCACTTTTAGTGCAATAATTTCCACTTTGTAACTTAACTTTATATTTCGACATCAAAATAAATAAAATTACACTCCAAAACAAATTGCATAAAATCCATTATTAAATTAATCTCATTATTGGCCAAAAAAATCACAGTGCAAAAGGCTATCATTAAATAATACAACCCAGATTTAGGAATACTGGTAAAAAGATTAACAATGTCTATTGTGAAAAATTCTGGGTCTTGGTTCCAGAAGTCCTTCCTAAGTCTCCCTAAAAAATCTCATAAATCTTTTAACATATGGGTCTGTTTTTCAAACAAAGGCTTAAGCATATGATCAATGTAAACAGCCATGCAATATGTTTTTGATCTTTGTGCTGCAACAGTAGGTCTACGTGGGGGTTCAGCAATGTTTTTCTGTACCTTACGAATACAAAATATTGCAGGAATAATAGGCAATGTACAAATTAAAAACTTGTGTAACTTAACACTTAACCCTTGCAATGCACAGTCTTCCAAATATAAATCAATTTTTCTATAAGCAATATTGGTTTCATTTCTAGAAGCTAAAGAATATACATTTTCATCACGTAAAATACTAAACGTCTTACTAGAGTAATCCATTGAATCAAATATGACCACACCCCCTCCCTTATCTGGTTTCATAATACAGATTTTAGTTAATAAATTAACTTAAATAATAAAAACACAGTGGAAATATAGATTACAATATGTGTAGTTTGGAACACACAGAGAAATAAAATAGAGCACAGTACAATAAAATGCATGCAAAAAAAAAATAAGATCTAGATATCCAAGTTTCCTGACTAGAGCTTGCTATAGAAATACTAAGTATCCAAAATTTGATAAATTAATGAATAATGTTCAGTTATATACCTTTTCCACACAGAAAACTCAAGATAGCATTTGTCTCATAGCATAGCATAGCATAGCACATAGCTATATTAATTATACAACCAATTGCATATGATGCTGACTGAGTGGTTTTCCCAGGTGGAATAACCATGCTACCTGTGTTTCTGAACTTCCCCCAGCTGCGTAGCTAGGATGGACTGAAGGGCAGCCTATATATGTATATGTATATGTATATATATATATATATATATATATATATATATATATATATATATATATATATATATATATGGGTCTACTTTGTTTCATTGAAAACTCATTTAACTGAATTTCAGTTCACCCTCACCAAATCACTAAAAGCTCAAATTACTGAAAACTCATTTCACTGGAGTGAAGTACTGGCACTGTGTAGAGTACTGTAAGTCAAGTAAAAGGTATATGCCCTTTTCCCCACTGTAGTGTGATCCTGGAATTAGTATATATAGTTGGAGAATGGGTGGGGGGGGGCATAATCCCCTACCTTCTTTGGGTTTATATTGTCTTTTGGAAAGAGTTAGTCATTGGTGTTGTAAGTGTGCATATCTATGGTTTAAAATGTAGTGTTTTGAAATTCAGCATTGTAAGCTTTTGGTGAAATATGATATAAAACCAAACTAGGTGGGGGCTACATAACTTCTACAGTTTAGAGAGAAAAGAGCTCTTTTTTGTGCCCTTCATATCTGAAGAGCTTTTTGGAGGGGAAGGCCCAGGTGACAGAATAGAATAGCTACCCTTCTGATCTGCCGCATGCTGCATGTCACTGCTCACTGCAATATTTCATACTATGCATTACACTAATTGTTTTGAATCTCATCCTTCTTGTGAGCAATTTTTTTTCCAGGAAGTAAACAGTCCAAGTACTGAAAGCAGAAACTTTCAAAGTTCTATTTACAACTTTATGACACACTCTTACATTGCTTTTCCAAAAGCAGTTCAACACTTACAGAAAGCAGAACCAATTTTTGGCCATCCAGCTTTCAGCAGAATTTATCACACAAGTGATTCGCTTTTCTGACTCTGGAAAACAGCTTCTCAAATGCAGGATAAAAACTCCTCAAAAAAAAACTTGTTCTCTGAACTTTCTTAGCTCTGCCTTGGTTTCCATAGAGACTGCCTTTCGTCTTTGGGGAACAGTCCTACACTTCCCTTCACAGACCTGTCCACTCTTAAAGGTAACTCCAGTTTTACTGTAAAATGTTTTTGTACGCTCTCCAGGAGCAACCACCATGTCACTATAAATACATACACACATGCACACACTCACACACACACACAAAAACATATATACATATGGATGTATATCAATACATTGAAAAATCAGAAAATCAAAAAGCATCTGATCAAACACAATTGCTTGATCAGCACCTTATCAAAAAATCCTCATGATTCTACTGTTGCTTGCTATCTTGGACACATGCATCTCCTCTGACACAATTAAGCTTCAGATCCTAACTTCACACACTGTAAAAATAGCTTATATTTTTGCTTAACAACTGCTCTCATATTTTGCTTAATAGCCTCTAGCATAATGTCAGTCTTGACGTTCTCCTTACCTCGACACATCCTAGGTCCAAGATTGAAATTCACTCCCTTAATATAGCACTTATTAAACAGGATGGTGTAACTAGGTTACTTGTTTGCATTAGTGGCAGTAAACGTAAGCTTGACATACACATCAGCAGTGCATTAACCAGGGCAACTCTACTGCTCACATGCTTCTGCAAAGCCCATATATTCTTATATTATTCTACAAAATTAACAACTGTCCATTTTGTTTTTACTTTTCATCCTTACTCTGAGATTATCAGCATCCCTAGTTTATAAATTAAAACTTAGATTTGGATATAAACAAATCTGACCCACAGCCAGTCATAATTAGCTTATTTACCCCTATTCTCCAAAAGAATAAGGCAACTGGTGCAGTTTTTAGAAACGCTCTTTTAGTAAGTCTTCATAGATTGTTGAGCATTCTTGCAGTTAAATCTTAATGGTCTTACAGAAAACTCTGCCCAGGTTATAAGAGCTTTCTGAGGGGAGAGGTCAGAATAGCCCAGTACAGTAAAGTATTTTAATTGCTGGAGATAAATGCATCTAATTTGAATATAACCAAATATCTGCCAATTGGATTGTATAGCCATGCTGGCTAATCCTCCCCCTATCCTCTTACAATACTCTTTTTATACAATAACAATATTAGTTAACAATATTCAAGATGAATCGAACAACAACTAAGCCTGTTCAAGCAGGATAATTCCTTTTTCCATGTTTAAACAGAACCGTGTGTTAGGGTGGCCACGGTGGTGCAGCGGTTAGCATTGCCACCTCACAGCAAGAGGTTCTCCGGTTCAATCCTCGGTTGGGGGTGCCTTCTGTGCGGAGTCTGCATGTCCTCCCTGTGGTCACGTGGGTTTCCTCCAGGTGCTCCAGTTTCCTCCCACATTCCAAAGACATGCTGTAGGTGGACAGGAAACTCTAAATTGGCTGTGTGTGTGTGTGTGCGTGTGTGCGTGTGTGTGTGCGTGTGTGTGTGTGTGTGTGTGTGTGTGTGTGTGTGTGTGTGTGTGTGTGTGTGTGTGTGTGTGTGTGTGCGTGTGTGTGTGAGCCTTCTGTGGAAGGTTGGGTGCCGGGCTGGTAACTCCACACTGTAAAACTCCACTGCCAATCATGAGCGGACAGGTGATCCACTGTGGCGACCCCTAACTGGGAAAAGCCGAAAGAAGAAGAGGAAACAGAACCATGTGTTACTAATTTAACTGAACAAAGTTTATAAGTTTATTAGGGATGACCTAGAACAGAACAGCATGCTTTGTTGTGAGGACTCACTGCAGGACCCACCATTGCTTTGCCTTACATACATGGAACAGGCTTCATGTTTACCAGCACCCTACATATATACAACTCTTCTTCACTTACAAGTTACTTTACACTAACAGTTATTACTCACTAGCTCCTGACATAATTTGGAGATCACAGCCCCCCATCCCAACAGGGATTTGAGGACATCATCTGGAAGGCTGGTCTAAATCAATATCACTAAAAGTAAACTGTGATACTAGGTTTTCTGTTGTAACTAGTAAATGTCTGAATATAGCCCCGTTCAACTTGCAATACACTTCAAAAAAGAACAGCTCCAGAATGCAGTCAAATCACACTTCCTAAATAACAGGAAATGTCATTGTAGTATAACTTAACCATTTTACTTTTTCTATCTTACTCTTTCTTGTCAGATATTGACTGTAATTACTCAATGCCTTCTTTCTCTTTTCATTCATCATATACTTCTTTCTGTCCACAACCCACTGCAATTCTCTTTACAATACACACTGGCAAAAGCCTAATGGCGATATGTTGTTTCACACACACATTTCCTTGTCTGTGATGTTTTTTTTGTTTTGTTTTGTTTTTCTGGAGCATGCTCCCCAAGACTTTGAAACCCCACTGAAAGTGGGACTTCTAGATTATCCCATTTAACAAAAAATGGAAAGAAAGAATGAAACGAGCAAGCAAAAACATTTCTGACTTTCACAGCAACACATTAATCACATCTTAAACTGTTATCTATCACTTAGATCTGTCAATGAAAACTTTACCCTAAAACTGAAAAATATGATGAAATGTATTTTTCATATTTTGATATTCTATGTACTACTAATGCCTCAGAATCACTTTTTTTCCTTATTATATCTGTAATTTTACATCTCAAACTGGCTATTGTAGGGACCACCATAATGACATCCTTTTGGTTTTCAGTCTCTTTGTTCTCCTCCTAGAATATAATTTGGGTTCCTATAGTATAACAGACTAAATAAACATCATAAATGAAAGTTTATTTTTTCAGTGGTCTGTGAAAGTAGTGTCAGTGCTTTTTTAATTCAGTTTAGTCTGATCTGTTGTAACTGTGAACTCGTTAAAGCCCTGCATCATCTAGTCACATTTCCTTCAATAGAAAGAGGTGAAAAAAGTAGGGTTTTGTTAGATGTTCAAAACTGTAATCCCTTAAAGAATTCCAGATCCCCTCTCTTTCATACTCTTCTAGGTGTGAAAATTGTCAGCTTTTTTTATTCATTAGTGAAGGACAGTTGTCACTTCAAGGGGCTAGTTAGGCAACTGACAGCTACCTGTTGTTTTTTTGGCATTGTGCTGTTGTAGTTACCTTTGAAAAAGAGAGTGTGTGTGTGTGTTGTCTTTCGGCTTTTCCCGGTTAGGGGTCGCCACAGTGGAACTCCGGTCCGCTAATGATTGGCAGTAGATTTTCACTGTGCCGTGTTGCCAGCTCGATGCCCAACCTTCAACGAAGGCACACCCATTTACGCATGTCTTTCAGAACACCACTCGACCTGTGGGAAGGACATGCAGACTCCCCATGGAAGGCACTCCCCGCACATTAGCTGAGAATCGAATGGGAGAACCAAAAGAGAGTATTTACTCATTTATTTCTGAAGAGTTCCAGTATAACGTATTCCCATTCTTCGTATTAACATTTCTCCAGCAAAAAATTCTTTGGAAAATAATTTCACTTTAGGTATCTATAGCACTTTACTGGCCTCAGCAAGACAATCCCAGGATATAAAATTATGGGTAGTCAGTAATAACAATGCAAATTGCAGAATATCTACTGTCTAGTCTATGCCATGCAGGCTGAGATAAATTCCTTTCTGAAACAATACAGGATTTGAATGAAACAAAATGTAAGACATTCATCTGTGGCAGGGAAGCATGTGCCAGTGGAAAAAACTGCAAGATGCTAAAGATTTTCGGGTAGAAACTGCAAGATGCTGAAGTAAATAACAATGTTGTTTATATTATAGGAAGAATAAATAACTGAAATAAAGGTAACCACAACAGAAGGAAGAGTTCCCCTTTACTGATGGGGTCATATTTTTTTAAAGATTTGAGCATTTATTTTGTAATCATAGTTTATATAATTTTTGACAAGTCTCACATTTAATGACATTAAAGGTGAGGTCATTACTTCTGTGCCAAGACTAGTCCATGACCATCTTGGAGAACTTAGATTTATTTTAGTGAAGTAATTATGTTAACAAATTTGCAATTACAATCAGGTTTAGTTATCCAGCGGACATTTCCTACTTTTATATCTGAGAAGAATAGTCCAAGAAAAGAAGTAACTTCAGGAAAAAGCCTTGTGGGTCAAGCAAGAGAGAGACTGACACCCCAGTTTTGACCTGTGTCCTGTTGTTTAACTATTGTTGCATTTGGATTGATGTTTCAATGTTTTTAATTGGTCAGTTATTCCTTTTTCTGTCATAGTACTGAAGGCCTTATCAAGGTTAAGACAGTCCTTCAGCAAAGCCACAAGTTTCACAAGGCAAGCCTTCCCCCTAGACAAAACCAGACTGTTCCATGTCTAACAGAAGTAGATGTTCCATGTCTAACAGAAGTAGTGTTCCATGTCTAACAGAAATATGTGTTCCATGTCTAACAGAAGTAGGTGTTCCATGTCTAACAGAAGTAGATGTTCTGTGTCTAACAGTTGCAGTGTTCCATGTCTAACAGAAATATGTGTTCTATGTCTAACAGAAGTAGGTGTTCCATGTCTATCAGAGGTAGATGTTCCATGTCTAACAGAAGTAGTGTTCTGTGTCCAACAGAAGTAATGTTCCATGTCTGACAGAATTAGGTGTTCCATGTCTACAGAAGTAGATGTTCCATGTCTAACAGAAGTAGTGTTCTGTGTCTAACAGAAGTAATGTTCCATGTCTAACAGAAGTAGATGTTCCATGTCTAACAGAAGTAGGTGTTCCATGTCTAACAGAAGTAGTGTTCCTGTTCCATGTCTAACAGAACTAGGTGTTCCGTGTCTAACAGAAGTAGTGTTCCATGTCTAACAGAAGTAGTGTTCCATGTCTAACAGAAGTAGTGTTCCATGTCTAACAGAAGTAGGTGTTCCATATCTAACAGAAGTAGATGTTCCATATGTAACAGAAGTAGGTATTCCATCTCTAAAAGAAGTAGGTGCCTGTGTCTTTTCGATAAGTTTCTTAATGAGTCTGTCCATTATTTTACGTAGAATAGTTTTTCAACAATCTTATGGAAGGGTGGGGTTAAGGCCCTAGGAGGGGACATATTTATGCTGTTCATAAGGATGGCAAAGTAAAAGAAGTCACTGCATGAAGTATGTCTAGCTACTTAATTTAACATCACTTCTTACAGTCAGACTCAGTCTTATAGCATCCAAACAGCAATCCTAACCTGATAGCCCCAATTCTAACACCAGTATCAGGAAGCCACCTTTTATTCACACAAGTCTGTATGTCTACCATTAAAAAATACCTCTGTTGGTTAAAACTAGCTACCTTAGCCCCTGATAACCTGCCTCTAGAATACTTGCGAACAGCTGCTGACTTACTAGCATAACCTGTGTCAATCCTAATAAATCACTCAGTGAAAACTATGTATCACATCCCTGGAAAAAAATCCTTTGTTATACCACCACATAAGAGAGGCCCTTCTACAGAAATCTCAAACTATAGACCAGTTGCTATCCTCTCACTTGTATCAAAAATCCTAGAGAAATATATCCAATCTCAGCTATTAAATTTAATCTTGGCACATAACTTCCTCTACTCTTTCCAACATGGATTTTGGCACAGCCATAGTACTACTACAGCATTTCTAAATTTTCTGAACAATATCAACTAAAACAGTAGCTCAACCTGGTCTCCACACTGTTTCTTGACTTACTGAAAATATTTGATACAGTCACCCATCAAACATTATTAAGCAAACTATTCTCCTTAGGCCTGATTAATACCTCTCTACATTGGTTTGAGAGTTACCTGTCAGATAGGCAGCAAGCCATAAAATGGCAAAATGACTACACCCCATACTTAATCATACCTGTAGGACTCCCCCAAGAATCCAAATTAGATCCACTCTTGTTCAACCTATTTATCAATGACCTACACAATGCTTCCATGAATGCCACAACTATCTAATACATGGATGACTTCACACCCATTTGTGCATCTAAAAACCTGATAGAAATACAACAAAATACCCAGCAATTATTTTCCTTAATAGAAGGATGTCTTAGTAACTCTCGCTTACTCCTTAACCCCCAAAAATCTAAACTACTGCTAATCACACCTAAACAATATACTGACAAAAACATCTATTTATCATTAATTCAATAAATAATACAAAAATAAAATTAGTCTTTCAAACTAAACTGCTCAGAGTCACCTTAAATAACCAATTTGAATTTGACCATCACATCACACAAGTGATAAAGAAGACACACCAACACCTGGGTAGCCTGCACAGATTAAAATCATTCCTCAACAACAGTGCTAGAAAAAGTAATTCCTCAGCCTATCTAACTACCAGCCATACTATACACTTCTCCGATCATGAGAAATCTGTCTTCCTCAGTATCACTGAAACAGTAACAAAGATATAATAAAATAGCCAAATTTACCTGTACCCTACCAATTTAAACCACCACAGCAAGATTCAAAGAGTTGAACTAGCTTGAACTCTCTCATGTGATCACATACTCCAAATTGCTTATATACCATAAACTGCTCTAGAAACCAAAACAATATCTGTTTCTTAGCAGTCCAATATACCACTATTCCCCCAGCAGACCTGTGCGTTCTAGTGATTAAATGTTACTTAGTATATAAATGTAACAATACAGCAGGAGACTCATTGTATTCCAGCTGTATCTCAGAGAAGTGGAACTCTGTTACTCATTACTTAGGGCAAACTGTGAACTTAAAATCTTTCAAGTCTGAGCTGAAGCAGCACATTGCACTCCTATGACTCTGTTCCTGTACATCACCATCATCATCAGCCCCTTTTGCCTCATTTTTTTTCCACATGGGGGTCAGGGTATCATGTTAACTGCCGCCAACTCTCTCGATTCAGTGCCACACTCCTGCCTTCTTCAACACTCATGCCTGACTGTCACAGATCTTCTTTCATGCAATCCATCCACCTCTTGCTGGATGTCCTCGCTTCCTCTTACCTTCTTCCTGTCTATCCCAAATCTTCCTCATCAGATTGTCTTCTGCTTTTCTGCATGTGTCCAAACCACCATAATCTGTTCTCTTTGATATTTTCTGCAATTTGGAGCTACTTTGGCTTCTGCTCTTATGTCCTCATTTCTTCGTCTATCCCACAGTGTGCATCCTACCACTCTTCACAGGCACTTCATTTTCATCACATCGAGCTTCTTCATCTGTTCTGCCTGTATTGCCCAAGTTTCTGTACAATACAGTAGTACTGGTCGCACCACAGTCTTGTACACCTTACTTTTCAGCTTCTTTGGCATTCTTCTGTAATAGACTACACCTGACACTCTATGCTGGTTGGCTGCAGCCCCATCTAATTCTAGCTTTGACCTCTTCATTCAAACTTCCCTTCTCCTCAACCATCCGTCCCAGATACTTGAAGCTGTTTACCTGTTCCACTATCTTCCCTTCTATCTCTATTCTCAGCTTCTTCTGATTTCCCCAGTTTGCTGCCATTACCACCATCTTATCTGTGCTTAGTTTCATCCCATGTGCCTTCAGTTTTGCATACTACTCTCCTATCCTTTGCTGAAGTTCTAGCTCAGAGTTTGTCTGTAATGCCACATCATCTGCATGCAGCAACTTTGTTGATCTGTCCCCTCTGACCTGTTTGCTAATGTAGTCCATCACCAGTATGAACAGCAGTGGGCTCAGAGCTGAACCCTGGTGTACACCGACTCCCACTCCCACTGGGAACCCCTCTATGAGGCCGAATACTGTTCGTACATGAGACATTGGGTCCTTGTACATAGCCTGCACTAATTCTACCAATGTTTCTGGGACTTCAAATCCCTACAGTACTGCCAAGATCAGCTTTCTTGGGACCTTGTCATATACTTTGCCAAGTGTAGGAATGCCCAGTTGGACTCTCTCCTCATCTCTAGCTTCTCTTATCTGTCTCACTACAAACATCAGGTCAATTGTGCTGCATCTTGGTATGAATATGAACTACTCATCTCCCATCTTACATTCTACTACTCTGTGTATCCATTTATCAGTCACCCTCTCCAGAACTTTCATGCAATTTATTAGGAGTTTGATGCCTCTGTACTGCCCAGAGTTGTGGATCTCCCCTTTGTTCTTGTACACTGGGACAGGTATGCTTATTCTTCACTCATCTGAGATACGCCTTTCTCTCCACACTGTTATTAGTACCCTCAGGAGCCATTTTTCCCCTATCTCACCCATCATCTTTATCATACCTGCTGTGACCTCATGTGAACCTGCTGCTTTCCCTGGCTTCATTTTCTTTAGTGCTGTTCTTCCTTCTTCTAGGGTGGGCTCCTCTTCTTCTCTTATCATAGGCTGTTTTGGGGCAGTACAGCTTCTGTGGGGTTTTCTTCATTCAAAAGCTGCTGGAAATATTCCTTCCATCTGCCTTTGATGTCCTGTGGACTGGTGACCAGGTTGTTGCTGCCATCCCTTATGAAGCGTGTCTGGCTACCTTCTTTATCTTTCTGTCTTTGCCTTCCAACCTGATATAGTTTCTTTGTGCCACTTAATGAGTCACTTTCCAGAAGTTAGTAGAGTGCCTCCAATGTCCTATTCTTTGCTATTGCAACTTCTTTCTTAACTTCTTTGTTAGACAACCAGTAGTCCTTCCTAGCCTGCTCAGTCTTTTCTATGTCCCACTTATTCCTGCACTCCTTCTTTCTTTTGATGACTTCCTGGACTTCTGCATTCCACCAACACCTTTCCTTATGTACCTTATTTCCATACCTGGCTCAGCCACATATCTTTTCTGTAGTCCTAACACATGTTGTTTTTAGGCACTGCCATTCTTGTTCAACTCCACCTATTTCCTCCTCTTCTTGGGGTGCTATTGCCCTGAGTAATTCCTTGAACTGTTGTACTTTCTCTCCAGTCAACTTCCAGGTCTTCAGCCTGGTCTCTGTTGACCTTAGAGCCTTCTCTGACCTCTGCTTGCAGCTGATTGTGGCAACTAGTGGTTTATACTGTGGGCTGACTGTTTCACTGGGGATGACTTTGCAATCATGGATTCTACCCCATTGCCTTTTCCTTACTAGGCAGAAGTCTACCTGAGTTGCATGTTGGCTACTCTTGTATGTGATCTCATGACTATCTCTCTTTCTGAACCATGTGTCGGCTACTACCAAGTCATTTGTCAGACAGAAGATAGAATGGCTACTCCTTCTTTATTCCTGTTGCCCCATCCATATGGACCCAGGCAGTCCTCATATCCTGTTCTGTCTGTACCGATATGTGCATTCAAGTCACCCATTATCAACACCAATTCATGTTGTCCTGCTTTATCTAGTAGGTCCCGCAACTGCTTTCTGAATGCACTCTTTTCCTCACTATCACAACCCTGCTGTGGGGCATAGGCTGAGATTATGAATACTACCCCATCATTACACTGGAGTCTGATTGCCATGAGTTTGTCAATAATTCTGATGATATCCCTCATTGCCTTCTGAAGCCTCTCTCTCACCACAATTCCCACACCATTTCTAGCCTGTCCCCTTCCTGCGTAGTAGAATCTGGATCCCAAGCCAAGTCGCTTTGCTGCACTGCTCTTCCATCTCATCTCTTGGATAAATAGGGTGTCCAGCCTCCTCCATATCATCATGTCATCCACTTCCAAGCTGCATCCTGTCACTGAACCTACATTAAGCGTAGCAATTCTCAGTTCAAGTTTGGCAGGTTGATTGGTTTTATGTCCAGCTTTCACTAAACAGACCTATGCCAGGTAACCCAGGCTGGGCAACTAGACATTGGCCAGCCATTAGCTTATTGACCCAGGGCTGCTGGGCTTTATGGCAGGCACACACTGGCCAGTAGGGCACATATATCCCCCCCCCCCACTGTTAGCAAGGATCTCTGGCATAGGTCAGAGTTGGCCAGGTCCTCAAACCACTTATCACCAGAAACTACCCATGCCCATTTTGGTAACATTAATCAACATGATCAAATCACCTAGAGCCATATTTTACACCACTGAATGGTTAGCCCTGCCATGGCACACAGTCAGTGATGCATTTTCTCCTATCTTGAGGATACTGCGCACCACAGTAGATGTCCAAAGCAGTTGGTCTGTACAACTCTTCCCCCTATAGGGCACCATGTAGAGTCTGTGCTGCTGAACCCAGCTCCATTCATTGGCGAGTCTGAGATGGAAACACTCAGCATGTTTTTTGAACATGGGAAAAACCCCATGGAGACACAGGGAAAATGTGCAAACTCCAAAGAGGAATTGGTCAGAGGTCAGGATCAAACCTTCTACCTTGTGCATGGGAGGCAAAGCCCTTAACCATTATGGCAACTGGTCTGCACCCATGGTGGCTCCACTCGAGCCCGAGCTCTGGGCTTCAGTGCCACCGCGGCAGCCCTCTTACTCATAGCCATGAAGCTCCCTTGGCTCCCAGTGCTGGCAGTGGCCGGATATGGGTCCGATGGTCCAGCGCCATCCATTTTCAGGACTAGTTGATTCAACAGGTGAGTTGTTACACACTCCTTAGCGGATTCTGACTTCCATGGCCACTGTCCTGCTCCTGTACCACCCCTGGCAAAGATCAATTCTTCTAAAACCTAGGTCAAATCTCTGTCCCCACTACAACTTACTCTTCACATCTAATATATCCCATATCTCTTATCTCAGCTACTTTGTTACTGTACTGAAACTCTATTGCATTAACATCTTAAAATCCACCTCTTCTTACTAACCACTACTAATTACCAGTTATATCCTTCCCACATAGTTGATAATTCCTGACTATTGCTAGCCTATTGTTCTGATGTTATTCTATTCCAGGAACTTCCTAAATTATTCTAATTAAAAGAGGCATAACTAATTTACCATTTGCCTATGACAAAATATTACATAACAACAAATTCCTGTATATTACATCAGACTGTATCTGCTTCTTTGTATCATATCAGATTACTCTACACTACTTTTGTACTCACATTTGTTAACTACTGTTGAAAACATATTTGTATTCCTATTATGTTTTTCATGTAGTCATTACATTATATTATCAGTTGTACTTATTATTGTCAATGTGATCAATCTCTGTAATTTTGTGAGGAGCTTTTCTCCCCAGGCCTCCGCTGAAAAGGTGTTTCAGGCCCAGTCGGACTTTCCCAGTAAACCAATGCAATAGAATGAATATATAAATAAATAAATAATAACCTAAATAAATTAATGTGCCTCAATAAATCAAATAATTAATCAGTTAATCAATCTCAGGGAAAAAATAGCAACCTGAAATGCTAAGGCATGCATGATGAGGCAGACTGAAGAGCAAAAAAATGAGGCTAGATGTAAAGGAGTCAGGGGATGGGAGGTATACTAATGTGTACTGCAGGAACTGGTACATGATCCCCTCGCTTGTAATGCCCTTAAGTGCTCCTACTGTGGAACTGTAAATAAAGCAGTGTCTCTAAAGATAAACCAGAAAACCTGTAATGTAGAGAACTGTAGGAAAACCAAAAGTTGGTGCATAAAATAGAGTACAACATAGGGTTTGGATGCTGGATTTGGAAGCCAAAAGTCACACCTAGATTGGGAAAGGATAAGAATGACTAGGGGAAGACCTACATTTACCAAGCAACGATGACTATGACACCATCAGGTGCAGTTATTTTAAACTATAAAAAGATGGTTTGTGAGACTGTGGATACAAATATGCTGCAGTAAGAGGACTAATTCTAGCAGGGAGCTGGTATCCCACTGTCACTGTCCCTCTCTCTAATGAGCTCTCTCCAACAGTAGTGTGTCTTGTGTAAAGACTGCAGGCCTATAAGGCCATTGACAAGGAAGAAGCAACACAGAGCAGGGCCTGTAAAACAAGCTGTTCAGGTCTGCAGTGAACAGCTGTAAAACAGAAGTGATGGGACTGTACCATGAATTTTCAAAAAAAAAAAAAAAACAAGATATAACTAAAACCTGTTATGATTCATGTGATACACAAACAACAAGAGTAGAAACCTTGTAAAGAAGGTGCACAACAAATTCACAAGACCAGATAAGTAGGATTGGTGGAGACAGTTAAAGGAAATATCCAGAAATATTTATTTTACAAAGGGTCAATGAGTCACCTTAAGTGGCATGTGAAGAGAGAGAGATTAAAGGGAGCAACATGAGGTACATTTCAAATGTGGGTTAAAATACATAAATACAAGAAGAGGAATACCAGAATATTAAAGCATACAAAAGTATTGTTGCAAGAAAGAAAACATTGTTTCTCCCCTCTTATGTATATACCCCTGCAAGGAATTTAGAGTGTTTGTGACTATTATCATCCCACACTGGCGCACTCCTACCAGCATAACAAGATCATTGGCAAGATCCTTGCCCTCACTGGCTATGACAGGGTATCCTTAGGGCCATCAGTGACCAGGCTTTCCCCATCCTCTACCACATGGCCAGTGTTAGTTACAAGTATTCCAAACAATACAAGTTTTAAAACAGACCATTTTAGTACTCTGACTGCCACCAATCAGGGCAATGATATAACTCACTGATTCCTAGTAACCAAGCAGTTATAATCTATCTTATTTTTTACCAACCCATTCAGTCATGTGTGTAGCACTGAAATAAAGCTGTTGCTGAAGTCCAGAGACTCTGTATTTATACAGACTCTGACCAAAACATAATCTGGAACTACATAATGTGGTGTGACTTGCCATCCATGAAGCTATGGTTTATTATGTTCCAGAATATCATTCACCTTCAGGAAACTTCCCCTCCGTCACTGCTTTCTATAGTTTCTCCCCCAGTTTTTTTTTACCATGTCTGGCTTCTGACCATTTGCCACATCCTGGTGTCTCACCCCCATGCTCCTATTGCACCCACATTAACTAATCCTTACATGATAAACCTCAAGCTTTCCATTTGTAACCACTTACGTGTATCCTGGACAGCACTTGCTTGGCACCCATATTGTCTTTATATACAAATGCCTGTCAGAGAGTTATTAAGAAAGACCTGCACAAAGAGAGAAAAGAATGAGATGCACTGACTTTGACAGAGTTACTCCACCTGTACCCCCTCACAGTAACAACTATTCCTAAAGAGATATATAACACAACAGCTAATATTTTCCTTTCATTAAAAATAAGAACGATTTTATACAAATCACTTCCTTTACTCATTACCCTATCTAGTTATTTCTCTATTTCCTAAGCCCTTCCTATAACTTCTCATATTACTCCTTTCTCCACCCTATATTTTCTTCCCCTCTATATTCTTACCTATTATACATTCTTAACCCTTCCACACACTCACTAGTCTCTCTTGATTTACCCTCCCATTTCATTATACTATGATTCTCTCTACCTTTTTATCTCTTCTCCCTCTCCTTACATCCCTTATTCCTATGCACCTTTACACCCTCACCTCTTATCACAATCAGCTATATCTGCAGCTTTGTTTTCCCACTTCTTCTCACTCTACTTAATTTTCATTTACCCATTATTCCACTCCCATATCTTCCTCTCTCTTTTCTTGCACTGAATTTACTCTCCCTAAAATCAAACTTCCTCTCATGAGCTCTACACTTGGTAGAATCAAGCACAAAATCGTCTGTCTTTCTCCATTTATTACTCTTCTTTTTCATCCTATCAACACTTTACTACTCTCAGGGGACATTCATCATAATCCAGGTCCCACTTATTAACCATCCTACACTTCCTCTGGCTGTCAAACTACCTTGCACTCACATAACTCTCACTCCAAAGCTCTAACCCTTTTTTCCATTAGTAGTCACAGTATCCTTAATAAGACATCTGACTGTCACTCTTGGATAGACCAATATTCTCCAAACATTGTTATTCTGTCTGAAACATGGCTACAACCATATAACAATGACAATGAATTTCTTCCTTCTGGTTACAACATTATACGTCATGACAGAACATATAAAAAAGGTGGAGATGTTGCCATTGTATACTCTGATCTCCTGACCCTAACCCCCTCTTCCATACCTCATCCCTCTTTTCACCCAGCTGAACTTATCATTACTGACTACAAACTTAATAAACACAAAACCTTAACAATAGTTGCCATCTATATTCCCCCTGGAAATAATATTCCCTTATTAGAAGAGATTCTTCATTTGATGTCTTGTAATTTACCCAGTGAGACCATAACACTTGTTGATGTGAATATTAATTGGTTTACCATCTGCTCTAACTATCCTGCTTCTAGTCTAAACCTATATGGTTACACTCAACTTATCTCTACTCCAACTTTTCATCATAAGCCTACAAGCACCAATTCCATCATTGATTGGATTCTTGTGTCTAATCCTCACCCCTATCACTAACCTGAATCCCTCCCTGACTCTCTAAGTGATCAGAGTCCTGTATGTATCCAAAGATTTTCCTCCTATCAGTCTTGACCTCATAAATTTAAAGAATTTCATAAGCTAACTAATTTTGACCCTCAGTTTTTTAATAACTATCTCCAAGCTATTGATTGGTCCTTTCTCTCTTTCCTACCTTTGGATGATGCTGTATTTCAATTTAACTCTATATTCCTTAATACTCTTGACTGTCTTGCCCCTCCCAGATCAGTCAGAGTCAAATCTCAATGTTCTCCTTGGCTTTCTAACTTTACTCATAAAAGAGACAATGCATGGAAAATCTGGACCAAAACAAAATCTCCCACTAATTTCCAAATATATTGGGAACTTTGTAATCTGACTAAAAATCACATTATTAATGATAAGAACTTCTATCTCACCCACCAAACTTCTTCATCTAGAAACCCTAAAAAATTCTGGAACACTATTAACCATATTCTCCGCCCTGGCAATCCTTCAACTCCTAACCCATGTCCTAATAACACACCACTTGAAACTGCATCTCTCTTTAACTCATACTTCACTGTTACCATCAGTAAGCTCATGCAGACTTCCATCCCACCTAATCTTTCACATTCTACCACCTCTCAACCACTCAACTCCCCCTTCTCATTAAAAACAATTCCTACTAACTATATTAAAAACCTTCTTCTCAAACTAAAACCATGTTCACCTTCTGTTGACAAACTGCCACCTCACTTCCTTAAGATTGCAGCTAATTCTATAGCATATCCTGTCTCCATCGTTATTAATCACCCCATTTGAGAATCAACTGTCCCCACTGTTTGGAATAAATCCCACATTATACTCATCCACATGGGAGGGAATTTTATTGAACTCTCTATTTATCGATCTAGAGCTATTCTCTCTCCTCTTTCCAAAATTCTTGAACATTGTGTTCACAAACAAATCTTAACCTATCTTATCCAAGAAAACTCGATTACCCCTACCCAGCATGTTTTTTGCCCTTACCACAGTACAACTACTGCTCTCATCTCTTTGATGAACTGTACCTGTCTTGCTAGAGATAACAATAAACTTGTGTCCTACCTCTTTTTAGACCTTTCTAAAGACTTTGACACTATCTCCCACTCTATCCTTCTCCCCAAGCTAGCCCAACTCAACTTCTGTACTTCTACTATCTCTTGGTTCAACAGCTACCTCACTGACAGGATGCAATCTGTGAAATGGCTAGCTACTTTCTCTCCCTTTCTCCCTATTAATATGGCTGTCCCCCAAGGCTCTATTCTAGGTCCCCTTCTTTTAACATCTTTACTAACCAACTATACCAATCTTGTCCCTAGTCCTCCCTCATTCAGTTTGCTGATGACTCCACTATTATCTATTTTGCTGATAACCCTACAGATCTACTATCACACAAAAATCCTTTAACCTTACTGAATCCTGGCTATCTAACAACCAATTCATTCTTAAATCTAAAAAAAACTCCTCCTCTTCCTCCCAAAATCCCTCTATCATCTGAAATCATCATTTACCATCTCCTCACTAAATAATACTTTTATTTCCCCTGAAACTCATATTAGCTCCTTGGTGTGACCATAGATGATCGGCTCAAATTTGATTTACATGTACACCACTGTATTAAGAAAACCCACCAAAAGCTTGATTTATTGTATAGAAATAAAAGGTTCCTCACCCGTGACACTAGAATCTCACTTGCCCATGCCTACCTTCTTCCTAATCTTTTTTATGGCTCACAAATCCTAACTAATCTTTAGTTTTCTCTTCTTTCCAAATTAGAATCTACCTACAATAAAGTAGCCAAGTTTGCTGCTAACCTGTATTTTAAATATCATCATTGTCTGGCTCTGAGGACACTTAGCTGGTTAGAGTTTCCTAACCAACTCTTATTATCTCAACTTTGAGTTATTCATTCTATACTGAATAAACCATACAACTGCCCTAGTATCTCTGCACTTATCTTCCTTTATACCCCCCTTGATCTCTCAGAAGCTCTGATCAATACCTACTTCAAATTTATAAACCTAATAAATCTATTGGACAGGATCTCTTCAGCTCTTCTCTTGCCTCCCATTGGAACAAACTACTACTGCCCCTGAGAAATATCTCGATGTTCACACATTCAACACTAAAACTGCACCTAAATAGTACCTGTTCTTGTCTCTGTAATCATCCAACTTGAACCCCTCCCCTACTCTAGCTCTACTTTCTTCTTACTACCTTCCTTTTGATTCTCTGTTATCTTCTCTATCTGTCTCCTTACTCTTTACTTATAGTTATAATATTACTATTACTACTGATACTGTCCTGCGGTAGCGTTGTCGCCTCACAGTTAGACGTTGCCCGTTTGATTCTCAGTTAGAGCGTCTTGTGTGTGGCGACATGCGTGAATGGGCGTTCCTTCATTGAAGGTTGTGCGTTAGGCCCGGCAAGCCAGTACGTAAAACTCTACTGCCAATCATTAGCGGACAGGAGTTCCGCTGTGGCAACCCCTAACTGGGAAAAGCCGAAAGACACAAACAAACTAATTGATACTGTCAAATTCCTTGTAAATATTTGTCTTGTACTGCATCTCATTTTATTCTTACTGTTGTAATGTGGAGATTTTCTCCCCAGGCCACCACTGAAAAAGGGTTATACCCAGTTGGTCCATCCCGGTTTGCAAATGTCAAATAAATAAATAAATAAAATAAATAGCAAGGTAGCTGGTAATCTTATACACAACTACTCCAAAATTATACCATGCCCATTCCAGCATTCCATGTGTACAATACTTAGATGCATTTAATATAGTGTTGCTGGAAGGGATATTAACATATCCCTTCTAACAAAGCTACTTCTCTATAAGTAGTTACATCCCTAGCTGCAACTCTCACCATGGAAGTATTACTAACTATGCACTACTTTGCCTAAGTGATGCTCCCTGCTTAATTTCCTAACTAATGTTATGTTCCTCCACATATATAAATTCAGCTATATATTTGTCTATATTCAAGTGTTTAAAGTCTTGTTCTATTTGATACCATGTATATATTTTTGTTTTTACATTTTTATCGTGTAAATGTGTTAACACTCATTTTTTTGTCAATTTTGTTTATAATTTCTATTACTTATTGTAATAGTTTGTATGTAAGCTTAGACTGGAGCTTTTCTCCGCGGGCGTCCGCTGAAAATGGGCACTGTCACAGTAGGACCATTCCAGTAAACAAATGTAAAATAAATAAAATAAATAATGAATGCAAGAAAATATTTAAAATCTTATATAGGTCATGTAATGTTGTGGGTGATGCAATCATGCAGCGGTCAACACTATCGCCTCACAGAAAGAGATTCTCCGGTTCGGTTCTCGGCTGGGGTACTTCTGTTTGGAGTCTGCATGTTCTCTCTGCATTCATGTGAGTTTCCTGCAAGTACTCTGGTTTCCTCCCACATTCCAAAGAGATCTGTCTGAAGCATTTCTCCCTGGGCCTCCGCTGAAAATAGACTATGTCCTAGTCAGACTTTCTCTGTCAACAGATGTTAAATAAAATGTAATACAGTCACATTCCTTTGTATTTTTTAGCAGTTCTTTGTTTACACATTTACAGTCTGAATATTACTAAGGCTTTTTCTCTAGTCACACACATCTCAGATGTTGTTGATTTTGTCATAACTACTGAAGTTTACAGGCATTATTTTGATAATTTGTTGGCCTAAGCATTGCTCAGATGTAATATTATCCTGAGAATCCTTAAGCTGAAACATTAATATCAGTTTTTCTTGACGCTTCCTGGTTCTGTATATCTATCAGACATACCAAAAGAAATAATAATAAAGTTAAATTAAATCTAGTTTTAAGGAAAATATTTTCTGTATATGTAGAATGTTATTGTTGTTGTTGTGTCTTTTGGCTTTTCCCAGTTAGGGATCGGACTCTGGTCTGCTAATGATTGGCAGTAGATTTTTACGTGCTTACTCAGTTGCCGGCCCTGACGCACAACCTTCAATGAAAGTACGCCCATTCACGCATGTCTCCACACAGAAGACGCTCTAGCTGAGAATTGAACAGGACAACGTCTTAGTGTCAGGCAATAACGCTACCGCAGCACCACCACCGCAATTTTGTGTATATGTAGAATATGTTATTGAAATATGAAAGTGAATTGTTATTGTAGTGTGTTTGAATAACAACTGTGTTTTTGTAGGGTTAAAATAGTTAATTGAATAATTGTTTGATTTAATTGATTTATTTATTTAATGGGCCTACTTGGTTTTGTATAAATGTTGTCATTTTGTGGGGGTAAATTATTCCTTGAAGGCGAACTGAAGAGGTACCAGAATCCTGTAATAAAGTAGTTTTGTTTGGCATTTGTGCTGTGGCTGTGTTTTATTTCTTTTGGTAGTGTTTTTGTTGCTTGTGTGTCTATCATATCTATCAGACATAGCCTTCTGACTGTTCACCTCCTGAGAAGACAGTAACATATGAAACGGCCTGAAACCTACTTCCATCTGTAAGGCAACTTCCTTAGACCCCCTCAATTTCCATATTATAAAAAAGTCCATGCTTGCTTGTGCAAATCTGAGAATCTAAGCCCTCTGGTTTAAAAATGTTTTGGTTCTATTACTTTCTAGTCACCATTGATTGCATCTGATTGCTCGGCACACTTTTCAGAACATAAATTCTTACCCTGTCTCCTTCCTTCTAAGTAGGTACATTCATTTGTATTTCTGTAACAACTTGATTTCTGACTTCAGAACATCTATAACATTGTCATGATTTTCCTGCAACCTGTGCCAAATCATGGTAAAATGGGGCCCCAGGCAGAGTAATGGACCACTATTCCAGTGTCCCTTTACTTGGCTGTCTCTCCCAAGTTACAATAAACACTGTTCAAATCTGTCAGTGTGCATGCAATTTTCTTCTTTAGTTTTACAATTATCACACAGATTTGATTTAAAATCTTTATTTCAAAATTTATAGCAAAAAAAAATAAATAAAACTGATCTCCATTTGCTAAACAAAACAAAATGGTCTGGAATTGAAAACAAACATAATATAAGCAGCAGTAAACATCTGTTCCCTTGAAACTCACATTCATTGAAAATGCATCTTGTTAATGGCAAATTATGTGTACATTTATATCCACAGACATTCTCTAAACCCAGCAATTACAGCTGCATTAGTGACTGCATCCTTCACAGCTGTCTGTTTTAGTAACAATAATAATGACCAAAGTAACATATTTCAAATTTGTTTCATACAAGCATACATGTATTCCAGTTTAACACACACACACACACACACACACACACACACACACACACACACACACACACACACACACACATACACACATACACACATACAGACACTCTCTTTCTAATCCTGCAAAACTAGATTGTAAAAACTGTTTAAAATGACCAGATGATAAGAGTATATGTTACTTTCTTCCAAAATAGCCCCCTGTCACCACCAGCAGTAATATCCACTTTGTTGAATGTGTACGCCCATTATTGTTCTGAAAAAATAAATCACATGCAGTTTATTGGTAACTTTGGGTGAACTACATGAAACTGTAAAAAAATCACTAGCATCATACCATACGATCCAGCCATGTGTAGCACAATTGAAATAGAAGAGTATTTATGACAGCACACAAAATATTAATCAAATTATAACATATTCTAAGTCAGTATGCACAATCTCTGCAGAAGTAGACATCGGAATAATTCCACATTAAAGAGAACTGTTACTAATGTACAGGTTGCTGCTGGGAAACAAGTTTGCATTTCTGTGCTTCGTCTACAAATGCAGTGTCTGCTGAGCTTGAAGAATAAATGGCCTGTTTTAAAAACCTGATGTGTTGGTGACATTGCCATAACATTTTCTGAACTAGATCAGCTATGCAGTAGGGAATGGCTGGCAAACAAGAACAACAGGTTCATAGATACTAGGCATGCAGTCATGGAGACTAATAAGGAGCCTAGCCTAGAGTCCCAATTGTTCCAAGTCACTGCCTGATTAACTGACTTGCTCAACGTCACACAACAGGTAAATGAATATGGAAAGCTTCATACTCTGCACCCTTGCCACAGGACGAAGCTCGTTAACAGTTGGAGCTTTAGTCCTCTACGCTAACTACCAACATAGCAGTCTTTCACTAAATGCTGAAATTCTTTACTGTTTTCTTTTCTGTTCTTTTTTTGTTTCTAAACGTGTAATTTTTTTATTACTTGTTTCTGTTCCCCTTTCAACCGTAGCTTAGGTTTTCACTTTTTTTACTTCTTTAGTTCTTTCTTTTTATTTTTAAGTTTATTTTCTAATTTGTTGTTTCAGTTGTTAGCTACAACTGTGACATTCATAACTGCAAGTGCATGGTTACAACAGTTATATACTAAATGTGGTAATTATTCAGCAAATTTTGACGGTCACGAAACATATTAGTTTGTTTATTAATTTGGTTGTTCATTTTCCAATACCCATTTTACCCTTGTCAAGGCATTTCTGAATGATATGTAGAAAATTAAAATGACACAGTGCATCAACTACTATGTAGTAAAGAACATATTGCAACAGCCAAAAGTGTAATACAGTCTAATGTTAGTCAACAGCTATGTATTCATAAAATGATTCACAAAAGAACATGAAATGGTAGAAGATTTGTGACCGCGATGGAACAAGTCACATTTCCCTTTTCATGTCCATGTGTCCCCTCTGCTTTTCTCTGCCTCACAAAACAAACATAAAGTAATGTCTTTATGAATTAAATTTGTTGTCCTGAGCTCTACAAGCATTATAGTACACTTCATCTTTCTAGGCCACAAATAAATAAATAAATCCATTGCTGTAGTCATCTTGAATATGAGACAAAAAGCAAGCAAAACAGAAAACAATATAAAATAAAAGTCTACAAAATGAAACTATTATCATCCCCTTCGGCAAAAACAAAGTGCCCACAAATTACCACATAGATTGTAATCTATTAAGTACGGAAGAAGTAATTAGGGACCTGGGGACCCAAGTTGATAGCAATCTCTCATTCGACAACCACGTGGCCAAAGTGGTTAGAAAATCATTTTATATAGCCCACCTAATCATGAAGGGATTCGCATCTAGATCAGGGGAGGTCATCGTGCCTCTTTACTCATCCCTCATCAGGCCCATAACTGAGTACAATGCCCCTTTTGGGATGTACCTTACCAGACACCTGCAGCAACTGGAAAGACCCCTAAAGTACCTCACCAAGAGGATCAAAGGGCTCAAACAGATGCCATATGCTGCCCGGTTAAAGAAACTCCAGCTCTACTCAGTGGCATACCGCCTGCTCAGAGGCGATCTGTGCCTGACGTATAAAGCCATGTCCAACCCTGAATTAATGGACATGCTGCACCTCAGAAAATCCAAATCCCATCGAGCTACGTGCTCGAGAGACTTGAACCTCAGCACTGAAATAAATAGGACATGCTGGCGGGACAGATTCATAACCCAGAGGCTCCCTTCACTCTGGAATAAAATCCCAGTCCAGGTTAGGCAGAGGAATCTTGATGAGTGGATGGGAGAGCGTAGATTTACTCTGGGTATCACTTCTGTGTCACTGTTAGACAGATGCACAGTATACTAACCTCGGAAAAGGGCATAGCAAAATTCATTTTAAAATGGGTGGTGAAAGCCAAACACACTCTGGCTAGGCTTGTAAATGGCCTAGGGCAGATAGCCTAGTATGAACCTATGAACCTATGTTAGGACTATTTAGTGTTTGGAGTAATAAAATGCCTTTAACAGATCTTAACCACTGGACTGCTGATAAGGGGGATTCTAAAAGAAAATTATATTACATAAAAAATGTCCATTTAGTTTTTAACCAAAGCAGCTCTACTAGACTGGAATAATCATATTCAAACTGAAACATAGCAATGTTTTAGCTATACGATTCAATGCACTTCATATAATGTGCAGGCTGCTAGAATCAAACCTTGGCTATGTAATATAGTTTGTTTTCAGATCACTTCCTTAAGTCAGTGTGCTTCATTGCAACTAGATAGATAGATAGATAGATAGATAGATAGATAGATAGACAGATAGATAGATAGATAGATAGACAGACAGACAGATAGATAGATAGATAGATAGATAGATAGATAGATAGATGGCCAGACATATAGAAAGACATTTTATATATATATATATATATATATATATATATATATATATATATATACACACACACAGACATACATATATAGGCGTTCAGATGGATTGATGGATGGAGTGCAAGTATGAGAAAGTGAGAATGAGAGAGGAAGAGAGAGAGAGAGAGAGAAGTACCTTGTGGTTGTAATAGGCAGTAATTAATGAAGCAAAATATGCATATTCCTCCTGAGGCATGGACATATCCCATAATGTACATATTACACTTTGAGAGGCAGCATTCTTTATCTCTCTAAGAACAGCAACTGCCCCATGTTCCAATGTTGTCACGAGTGTTGCTACTCTGCGTAAGCAATGCAAAATGCATTTGGCTTTGCACATATGGATTTTTTTCAATAGTGCTTTACGTAATACTGTAGCATACAGCTTTATAGCTGCAAACAATCTGTATCTAGAGCAAAGAGAGGCAGAAAATGATATGAAAATGGTGCAAATGGACCAGAAAATATGTAATTTGTTTCCCTGCTGGTGCAGAAATGTAACAGTACCTGC
This sequence comes from Protopterus annectens, assembly GCF_019279795.1. Classification (NCBI taxonomy): domain Eukaryota; kingdom Metazoa; phylum Chordata; order Ceratodontiformes; family Protopteridae; genus Protopterus; species Protopterus annectens. Next base: position 280,939,831 of record NC_056747.1, read on the forward strand.
TGGATTAATAAACTGTGATATACTATGATAATCTTAGTATGTGCTGTGCACCTTTAATTTAACATTTACAATAAACACCAAAGCTATACATGCTGGAGGAGGGCGACTAGACTGGATGCTTGAGAACAGAGTCGGGATCCCTAGTTAAATATGTAAATACTTGATTTTAATGACATCAAGTATATAAAGTCAAGCAAGTCTGCAACCACGTTATTTAATTTCTGTGTTCCCTAGCACAAAAAATTAGCTACCATGTTAACTAGACATATAAAAGCTGAAAGCAGCAAATATTCACTGAGCAGTAAATATCAGAAGGTGACATCAAGGTTAAAAACACTGCAAATATTTTTTAACACTTGCCAGATGCAAACAGAATACAAAATATTTTGGTTTCATATCTAATCTCAGCAATGAGTCTATTCTGAATGCTCCAAATGTACAAGGCATGACTTTGCAGCACCAAAGAAGTAATGAATTCAAATGTGACTTTTAAACTTTGGAAATAATTCCAAAATATGAATTAATGGACAAAGAAATGAAAAGAGTAAAACCTTAAACCCTTAAATGAGCATGAAGATATGAGAAAGTAATTTACAACTTAACATATTTTGGAGTGTTATAAGACAACAAATTAATACAATTATATACAACAAATGAATGCAATTATAAAGAAGAAAAATGGAAATTAGCAAGCAATTATATTAAATGTAATAGTGCACAATATCCCAAGGTACTATATTTACAGAGAAATACACAGTGAAATAAGTGACTGCATTTCACCAGGTACTTCATGCATCAACTCAAATATAGAGCCTTGGGTAATCACACAAACCATTTATATGGCAAGGTAATGTTATTAGATCAAAGAAAATCTTCTTCACTCATTCCGCAGGAGAGAATGGATCCCTCAGAAGAAAATGTATTACTAAGTTTAAAAGTACAGAATACACATATTTTGAAATATTCAGTCACAGCTTATTCATCCTTATTGGGTATAGTTTGGAAGATGAGTCCCTGAAAATATTTTATGAGACAAAATTCCATACAGCGACCTTCTCATGTCACAAATGCAAAATATCTACATACAATGCTTTGTTACTTTCGTTGATCATTTTATGATATATATTTTTGCCTTTGACCATGCAGTCCCAATAAGAAATGACTACCCTTTTGGAAGGCAGATGTAGTCATTACAGTTTGTAAATGCTCATGAAATACTTCAGTGTACTGTTAGCCATGAATAGTATTGTTGCTACACAGAAGGTCTTTCAGTTATTTCCTTATGTACTAAGAATTAAAAAGGCCAGGCCTATAGCTAAAGAAAAGAATATAATTCAGAAATAAAGTCACCTGAGTCAACAGAACAGCTTGTAATTTAAGCTGCACTATGACCCAGGAAGAGCTCTTAGTTGTTCTCCATATTCTAAGTAAGAAGTATTGCACAGGAAACTTAAAACTGTTCCATAGGCATGAGGTAACAACACTGAATGCTTTCACACCATCTTTAGTAAACATAATAACCTGCAGCAAAAGGAGTCAGTAGATATAAATTTACTACATGGAATACATCCAGCGATGACCACCTACAATGTCTTTCCAGGATGGCCATAAAAGAAAACTGTGTGTACAACACAGTTGATTGAAGCCCAGTCTCTTAAGCTGGCCCAGCAAAGCTAGTTAAAAGAAACACAATAGTGCCCCTGGGACAGGCAGTTGAAGCTTTCCATGAAATGGCAAGGTCACTCATTTTTCTTTTTTTGTAAATTTCTGTTTTTGTGGTGGGGGGGGGGGGTTGTGTGTGTTTTTTCATATGTTCATATGTTTGTAATTTATTATGGAAAAGGATAGAATGTTAATGACTATTATAGTGATAGGTTGGAAGTAGATGGATAAAATAATATAGATCATGATGAACTGCATTCAACATATGATGAACAATAATGTAGAGTATGGATGAGTTGCACTGAGTGGCACAGTGGCACAGCAGATAATGTTGTCACCTCACAGCATGGGGTTCTCTGGTTTGATTCTTGGCTGGGGTGACTTCTGATCAGAGTCTGAATGCCCCCCTTGTGTTTGTCTGGGTTTTCTTCTGGTGCTCCATTTTCTTTTTCAAAGACATGCAGTAGATGGAATGGACACTCTAAAGTGGCCATAGGTGTGAATATGTGTGTGTGCATGTGTGTGATACAGAGGAGAAACCAACTCAGAGCTACTCACCCAGGTGTGTGAACACTGACTCTAAATTATAGTCACTGCTGATGGCTCACCCTGACCCCATGTGCAAAATACTCAAACACATCTATTTTATAGCTTCAAATTGTGAAGTTAGTCTGCCATTTTTGAATGTTTTTGAATATTAAACTGATATAGACTTTACTGATAATCCACTACAATATTTTCAAACATAGTCATTTTTACTTGTAAAGGGCTGGATTCAGAAAGGCTTACTGAGAGGTGTAAGCCTTAACTCAGAAGGTTCATGCACCACAATAAGCTTTTCTGTTTTAGGGATCTGTCTCTAAATATGTCTCCCCTCCCCCCCGGTGGGGGCCACAGTGCTTAAAGCAGTCATGCTGGGGAAGCTGCATATTGATGTAGCAGTCCAGGAGACTGGTTAAAGCTAATTAGCCATGTGCTCTCCCCTCCATAGACAGATTCAGAGAGCCATTCTCCTATGTAATTTTTTTTCCTCTTGGACGAAAAATGAACGCTGTCTTGGGTTGTCTGTGACTGTATATGTAAGTTCATGTCTGTAAGGTCATATTTGTGTGTGTGTGTGTGTGTGTGTGTGTGTGTGTGTGTGTGTGTGTGTGTGTGTGTGTGTGTGTGTGTGTGTGTGTGTCTGTTTAGGTAGTTGTAACTAACAGCACAGTGTCTGATTTAGAAATGTGGTAATGAGAAGCTAATGAAGTGTTTTACCATGTTTTTGAATCAGAGATACTCCTTATGGAGCTAATTGATCAACTCACTTTGGCTAATTAGCATGGGTGGAGAGAATTTTTGTGAATCTCAGGGAAAATTTATATTACATAATGTTAATAAGTATTAAGCAGTATCTGAGGCAGTCTAAAACATAGTCTCACTTCAGATGTGAGTACATTATATTGCTTGTATTTTATATTGATCTTTTAACGTTAGATACAGTTATATCACAGTTTAGATTGGTTCTTTTAGTTTTCTGTTTTGTATTTGAATGTAAAATGTTTGATACGTTAACGCTGGTGAAACATTGCTGTAAGAGAGTTAAACTGGTTTATTCACCTGACTAAATAAAATGAAGATTACATGATCATGATGCTAATTTTTGTATGCCTCATTTATTTAAATAAACTAAAGAATGCAAGTCCTGGAGTCCAAAGTAGGAAACTTACAGAATTTCATATAAAATTGAAGTGCTTTTCGCCACCGTAAATACAGTAACTTCCTCAGAAATTATGTTACAACATACAAAAACTTTTTGTATTTTGTAACATAATTTCTGAGGAAGTTACTGTATTTACGGTGACGAAAAGCACTTCAATTTTATATTACATTCTGTAAGTTTCCTACTTTGGACTCCGGGACTTGCATTATTTAGTTTGTTTTAGTGTTTCTACATTGTTTACCAGCTTTTTTTAGTGATTTATTTAAATATTCTGTGCCTTCATGATGAATGTTACCAAATGCTGTTTTCAAAAGACCCATAATGGTATGTCATGCAACAGTTTGTTTTAGATTAAAAGGCATTGTTTGTGCATAATTTTACATAAATGGCTTATACGGTATCTAATGTACTGGTACAGGCATTTTCTTATTGTGTTACAGAAGTTTCTATAGAGCATTGCTAATATTTTATGCACGCTACACAATTTCTCTGCTATATGACAGTCTTCAGAAATCTGAGTCAAATCCATACAATACTACTATATAACTAGGACCTAAATCAACAGCAACCTACTCATGCTATAGGAATATCTCTGGATTCAGCTAGAAATTTATTTTTTGTGACAAAAGTAGCAGTGCTTTGAGGACACTGCTTATAAATATAATTGGCAGAGGGCACAGAAGCAGCCAAATTCCCAAAATGTGATTTGTTTTCCCTGTTGTTCTTAACCCTGCTGGAATTCCTGCCTGTTACAATACCCCGCTCTGGTTTTCTTTCTGTGTTTATAATCCTTATTGAAACTGCACTTTTATTTTTACAACTGCTAACTCTACATATTCTCTGTCACTCTCTCATCTCACAGTTTGCTCTGTCTCACTGTATTGTCCTTACACTGGTTTATTATGTATTTTCTCCATCCTTCAGAACTAAGTCAGTTCTACATTCACTAAATTATCTTTTATTATGGTTAGAATTTCTGTATTTCTACTACAGCTAGCAGGTACTGCCTTACATAGACCCAGCCTTTTACTTTTCTGTCTCTCTCTCTCACACACACCTTAGCCCACAAACTACATCATTTTCAGATCTATTGAGAATATGTTGCTCATCAATGTACAATAGATATGATACCTCCAGATTGTTCACTCAAGACCTTTTGCCTTATGTTATGAACCAGCATCTAATAAGAACTATCAGCCTCATTAATGAATCCTATGTTTCCTCAGTGCAGTTAGCCTATACATCTCTCACAGGCTATATACTTGGTGATAAATACTCACTCTAGAATATAATCTTAACTGTTAACAGTGTCATTATTTAATAAATGGCTGACATGGCCATCACTGCTGTATGGGGGGTAATGGAACCTCGTAACTCCATCATGCCATCCCAAAACCCACTCTACCTTTACACGTATAAACTGTGGCACCACTCCAATTAATCATGTAATGTTAACTGTTTGTGTTTCATATCCAATGTAAAAGCAAAGATCATTTACCACAACTTATGCCCAAACCAAGTTCAATGGCTTTCCAGTAGAGCTGTTCTGAGCATTGAAAGTTTGACACCAAATCTCATAATAAAGCTTTTCAAAACATACTTAAACAACAGAGCAAATTGACCAACTTTAATTAAAGACACATCGTCCCTCCTCAAGCTACTAGAAGATAAATGAAAAGCAGATAAACAAACGTGAACAGTAATAATTGCCTCTGTACACTTACATATCTTCTGTATAGTTCTGTACAACAGAAACATTCAGCACTCAGATGACTCTCCCTGACAACTGTTTTGTCAAACTATCAATAATACTATATATATATTGCAGTTCTGTTGTGGTCATCAGTAGTGAGAGTTCACAAAATACTTCATCTACAATTCAAAGTAAACTAAGACATGTCTGTATAATCACAACTCAGGCAAGAAATGAAGGTATGAATAGCTGTTGACTTTTAATACACTAGTTTATAAGACATAAACACTGACTTCCACATGCTGGAAACTATGCATACTTGGAACTATAGGATCCCCATTGGCTGCAGGTGGTAGCTCTTTGGTTCATCTGCATCATTCCTGTGATTCTTTAGATACTCCTAGGATAGTAACACACAATAACTACAGAGAAAGGAACAAAACTACATTTACAACTAAACCAACAAGACAGAAGTGATTGATCTGTATTTCTGAATATTAAGCATTTTAACCTGTGCACATTTAATTGCATGTATGCATTTACCCTGAGATCTAGAGGTGACACTGATTTGTTATTGTTGAGATTCTTTGTGGATTCCAGTTACTATAAGGCTTACACATGTGATCCTGAGTGGGCAAGCATGTCTGCTTATTACATGTCATGTCATGCTCACGAATCAAAGTATGTGTGTGTGTGTGTGTGTGTGTGTGTGTGTGTGTGTGTGTGTGTGTGTGTGTGTGTGTGTGATGACTCACATGCTAGAGGAATGAGAACAGTAAGAAACATCAGCATTATTGGAACTGGATAAGTAATATTAAACACTAAATTTGTTAAGGGAATATCTCTGTATAGAATTTAATGTTCTCCCTCCTTCTCTTTTCACTTTGTCTATATAAAAATATAAATACGCAAACATATTATATATAAATATATATATATATATATATATATATATATATATATATATATATATATATACACACACACAATCACAAATGCAAACAAATCCCTCTCTTTACATACATACACACACACACACACACACACACACACACACACACACACACACACACACATATATATATATATATATATATATATATATATATATATTCACTTCAGAATGTTGAATTTCCAAAACTTCTAATTTTATATGGTCGAGACCATATGATTGAAGTTTTGAAATCTTAAAACTCTGAAATGAATAAAAAAAAATACAAAACCAAGTTTCTCAACGTTTTTGCAGGGAACCCCCCACATCCTTGCTACTTAAATATACCAACTCCAAATCCCACTAAATTGAAGAAAAGGGAAATCTCCCATTCTGTGCAGTATGCAGATCTCCATTCAGAATTTCGAGATTTCAAAACTTTGATCATATGGTCTCGACCACATGAAATTCAAAGTTTTGGAAATTCGACATTCTGAAGGGAACCCATATGTGTATATATATATATATATATATATATATATATATATATATATATATATATAATATATATATATATATATAAAATATGTGTGTGTGTGTGTGTGTGTGTGTGTGTGTGTGTGTGTGTGTGTGTGTGTGTGTGTGTGTGTGTGTTTCAATGAGGCCGACACATCCAGTTTGCTGTTGTTGGGTTGTGTGTGTGTCAGATTCTTGTCTTATATGTATATGATTGGTCTCCAGCAGCATAAACACAACTAGTTAAACATTTAGATCATAGAGCATATCCTTAATCTGAATGCACTGCAACATCTTTATTTGTATGAGACCAGTGTACACACTGCTCTCAGGAATTTCTCCTTCCTTACTATATTGTGTGTGCAGAGTTAGTATATATAAGTTAGGGTAATACATTGCGCTTGTGCTGAACTTCTCCCTAACAGTACATCCTTCTCTGTCCCAAGAACATTGCTAGTATTCTTAACTCCATATTCTCCTCAAACTTCACCCCACCCACCACTCCTCTGTCCCCCATTCCTTTGTACATCTCCCATCTAAAAATCTCCTTGGACCTTGTCATTTTCCAAAATTAGAAATAAATGTTCCATGGGTCTCGACAGTATCCTCTAATGTCTACTGAGAACCAGTAAATGCAATGTACTAAAATTGCTCCACCAGTTCTCCAGCACAAGTCCCTCCACTGGTTACAACCCTGAGGTAGGGAGATCAACAGTTATGGTGCCCTTGCATAAGCATGGCCCTTTTTCTGATCCTGGGAATAGCAGGCATATTAGTTTTGCTAGAGTTATTTGCAAGGCTATAAAACTGGAACATATTAAAGCTGACCTCATATCCTTCGCTACACACCCATTTGTCTTTGTAAAATGCAGATTATGCCTCTTCAGCCTTGGTTGAGTTCTTCATTGACAGGATTGCTAAGACCATGCAAAAGCATGTTTCATGGTATATTTGTTGCGAAGTAAGTTTTCAGTGGAATGAGTTTAGATGAAATGAACTTTGCATGAAATAAGTTTTTGATGTTATATCCTCAATAAAACAAATGTAGATTAAATGGGCTTTCAATGTTATGATATAGACCCCATAACTTATAGTAGGTCAAAACCAAAGAAATAAATAGTGCAGGCAGTGAAAAAAGGAAGTACCAACTGACAGTGTCAAAAAAAATTCCACACAAGGGTCTGAATAACTTTAGCAAGATGGTTTGTAATTTTTTCTTTCATTTGCAAACATATAGACATCATCAAAATGTATTTTTAAGGTGTACTTTGTCTTGAATATTTGATTGACTGTCAGTAATGTCATTAATCAAGGCTTTATATACAGGGTTGTATGTAGTTTGTTGTATGTAGCTGTTTCTGATGAAGTCTCATTGAAGTGATCCTTGCTGCTTCGCGTCTGCAGGTAACCAGTTCCAAACAGACAGGCAAAGCCTAGACATTTCTCTTTCTCCTGTGGAGGTTTTAAAATGAGGTCTAATGAAGGTAATGCTTTCTTATTGGATGTTTCTCAGTATGTAGATAAGCTCCTCGAATTGTAATTTTGTTTTCGGGGGTGGGGGGAGGGGGCAGAGTCACATTTTTAATAGCTTGTAGATTTCAGAGCTAAGTAGAAATGTGGCTCTGTCATTTACAGGTAGCCATTTATACAGCTGTAGAACTTTGCTGTAATGAGTTCAAGGTTCTGCAAGAACAAATCTGCAGATTTTGTTTACAATAGTTTGCATTTTACAGGTGTTTGAACTGGAATGTCAGGTTACACAAGAAGGAGCCTATAGTCAGTTTTAGGGATGAGCATATTTTTAGCTACGGCATTATGAGCTGTAAGTGTAAGAATGTGTGAGATTCTATAGCATCATTTTCATTGGTGGAGTGTTTTACTAATAATATTGCATGTATGCTTGTCCAATTAAAAAGTGGGGTCCAAGGTGATCCCTATGTACTCCTGTTCTGTTATAAGTGGTAGTGGCTTGTTGTCTGTTATTAGCAATAATTAGATTTGGGAACTTATGGAGTTTTTACAGGGTTCAAAATATTACAACTTACACTTCAGAAGATTGATTAGGAGAATATTATTTTGTAAAGTGGCATATATCTGTTGTAATTCCTGTTGAATGGTGATGTGTTTTGATATGTGCATTAGGGGATAGATAGGGTAGGTGTGTGTGTGTGTGCGTGTGTGCGTGTGTGTCTGTGTGTCTGTGTGTAGGTGAATTGGTGTTTGAGCCCATGAGTGTGATTAGGTGAGTACGCATGTATTTGTGTGTATGGGGTGTTGTCACAACTCTATATTCCCCTAAACTAATGACAAAATCCTGCAGTAACGGAAGGTGTGGAACACTAGACACTAAACTAATGACAAAATCCTGCAGTAACAGAAGGTGTGGAACACTAGACACTAAACTAATGACAAAATCCTGCAGTAACAGAAGGTGTGGAACACTAGACACTAAACTAATGACAAAATCCTGCAGTAACGGAAGGTGTGGAACACTAGACACTAAACTAATGACAAAATCCTGCAGTAACGGAAGGTGTGGAACACTAGACACTAAACTAATGACAAAATCCTGCAGTAACGGAAGGTGTGGAACACTAGACACTAAACTAATGACAAAATCCTGCAGTAACGGAAGGTGTGGAACACTAGACACTAAACTAATGACAAAATCCTGCAGTAACGGAAGGTGTGGAACACTAGACACTAGGGATAGTCTTCATATCATGCCTTAAAGGCACTAACAAGATGGAACAACATTTTGCAGCATGAAAGACATAGGGCAGGGGGAACACTAGACACCAGGGATAACTATTTCTATTATTATTATTATTATTATTATTTATATTATTATTATTCTAATATGTCATTACATCCAAGTGACGCCTCCAGTTGCATCTGCAGTTAATTCCTATTGACGCCTCTAGGCATCAAATATTGCTTGTTCATATTTGCATCAATAATTCCAAAACCATGCTAAGTACAAGGTTTTAAAAGATTTCATCTTAAAGCTTAGACAATGACAAACTCAACTGCATTAATACTTGACCTCTGTCTAATGCAGGTAAATAGATATTAACTGTTGTTTTTATGATAATAATTTATACAGATATAATTTTCACATTTTTCTAAATATCTTAACAACCAAGTAACATAGACGGAACTCGTTAGCCTCATATGAAAGCTCTCAGCTAGACGAATAAACTGGTGCTGAGAGTATGTATGTAACTTGAATGGTTGCTGAAATATTTAAGTTGTTTACAAAATATTACAAATGTAATAGTTGCTGTGTTTATTTTGACTTATAAAATTTGGTTTAAGACCTAGAACCTAAAGAATACTACCACTATAAAATAGTTTGTGCTGAAGAATTTGCCATTTATACTTCTTTCATAACCCCCATGGTTCAGGAAATATGTACATTTGTTTGAAATGTGACAACATAATTTGATTCTGTCAAAAGGCTTAGGCTCTGCCCATTGGAAGTTACAGTGGAAACTTCCTGAGCTCCAGTGGAGTGAATGAGTTAAAGGCACTTAGCAGAATGCAAACCCTGTACCCTCAGCACAGCACTTGAGCAGAGACTTATCTCTTTGTACCACTACTAGATAACAGGGGTAGTTCTCACGTAGTACTAAGGTGGTGCAGTGGTAGCGTTATTGCCTCACAGCAAGAGGTTCTCCCATTCGATTCTCAGCTGGAGCGCCTTCTGTGTGGAGTCTGCATGTCCTCCCTGCGGTTGAGTGGCATTCAAAAGACATGCGTAGAATGGGTGTGCCTTCGTTGAAGGTTGGGCATCTAGCTGGCACCTCGGCACCTGTAAAAAAAATCTACTGCCAATCATTAGTGGACCTGAGTTCTGCTGTGGTGACCCCTAACCAGGAAAAGTCGAAAGAAAAACAACAACTAAGTGCTTGAAAAAAAAATTAAAGTAAAGGGATTGGGGAGGATTCAATCTCTGGACACTTAATACAGTAAGCAGGAGCCTTAGCCTTCCACACTAACCAACGAGTTAGTGTAAGAGTGTATTTTTTACAGAATAAGAAGTATAAAACTCTAACCCCTGGCAATATTCACTGAGTACAATGGTCCATGAGTTATGAGAGACAGGGAGTGTATAAGAAGCAATAACAGGAACAGTCTGTGAAATCAGAGACAATTGATAGGGATGGAAGTGTGTCTTTATAGGGGGAGGCTTCAGGACAAAGCCAGGATAAACATTAGATGACATTGGGGAAAATGTTGAAATGATATTGGACTCACTTAAAAAAGCTAATAGAGGAGCACATTGTAATACACTTTTCAAACAGTAAGAAAAATGACAGTCTATAATCGTCCATGATGTAAAAAGGCCAGGGGAAAAGGGGATACATCAGAAACATTATGTCAGCTTAGGGACAGGATATATGTCAGTCTGTGTACATGTGTTTGAATGTGTGTATCTATATGTGGGGAAGAGTGGATGATGGGGTGGTGCCTTTGTCTACATGATTCATGGGCCTCCAGTGGTGACTACTACAGGAAACTGCTGATTTGCACTCACAGTAGTTAAGGGCAATTCAGAGACATGCAAATTAGCCAATAATGAGGTCTTTCCTTATTGTGGCTAAAATGTCATAATTGCAATTTGCTGTATTGTAGAAACAGTGCTTTTTAGCAACAGCTCTCACCGCTAGTGGTGGTGTTCTTTCTAAATCCTCTGGGAGTGGAGAAGGTAGCTACTATGGTTTTACGTGATGGACAATAACTAATTACTTAATAACTCTGTTAGACATTTTAATGTCTGTTAATTTGGGTAATGATGAATTGAATGTTTTAAATAAAGGTTTTTCATTTGTTCCAACAAACGTGAGAACCAGAGAGAGAAAACAACAGTTGAGGTAAAACTGTGGATTAAAATGATAAATTTGTCATATATTATGGAAAATATTTATGTGGTTAACCCAGACAGGGAAACTGCATTATAAAAATCTAACACTTAACCCTGCTTTGCAGCCAGCTATAGCAGGGTTTGAACAGTTGTGCAAGTATGAAACTGGAAGTTTATTGATTGACAGCGCAAAACAGAAGTGGTACAATTCGAATAATAATAAATTTAAGTCCCTGAGACATTTTCAAAATAAAGGAAGTTTATATTATATGAATGCTACTAGAAGCACAGGCTTAGTTAGTACTAACCAAGACGTTTATGGGAAGAAAATAATGAACTGTTTCAATAAACGCCGCCTCAGGGTGATTTGGTCACATTGATAAATGTTGATCTAACACTCTGATCCCCATGTAAAAATGGGAAGAGGGGAGTTGATGACATTCTTTATGAAATAAATTATTATGAATAATTATTAACATATATTAAGATGTTAGGTATTAAGATATTAAGATATTTAGAGATGTCAGTTTGGGGAACTGATTTGATGTTAAACTAACTTTCCGCCTTAGATCTCAAACATTTTTTCCGTTGTATTTTGTTTTCTGAGCTATTTCAATACACCAGAATAACTCTTAGCACTGTTATTCAGTTTTAATTTTTATTCACAAAATTACCATCATGGGGCCTGCCAAGTTAACATGTTATTTCCCTGCTTTCATTGCTCCTTCTCAGAACTAATTTCAAGGCTTCTTTACATGAGTCATGCCAGACATAAGGAAGTTGTAGTGTTCTCTCATTTCACTGAAGTACAATGGCATTAGTGTGAGTCTCAGTTATCTTACATGTCTTCTCTAAGAGGGCAGCTCTTATTTTCCCCTGACTGACTCTCATTTATGCTTCTCTCACAGCCTATTTTACACAGTTCACAGCAGTTATACAGTTTAAGCCAAAGAAAGCTGCTAAACTGCAAGATTTTGTAAGGGTAAAAACCTGTAGTTCTTCAGTTATCTACAGAGCCCCCCCCCCACCCCACACACACACACACACACACACACACTCATTCTCAGGTGTTAGAACTGTCTCTGTAGTCCAGTGGTCCCAACCACCAGGCCACGGACTGGTACTGGGCCATGGATTATTTGGTACCAGGTCAAACAGAAAGAATAAAAAACATTTTATGTTGGGCACCTGACTGTTCAGAAAAAAGTGTATGTGTATGTATGTGTATGAGTGTGTTAATGTTTCTGTCTGTGTGTGTGAGTGAATGCATGCATGAAAGCAGAAGGTATGTGTGTGTGAAAGCAGAAGAGACTGTATGTATGTATAAATGACAGTAAGTGAACAGTGAGATTGACTAAGACATTATTTTGCACTCACTAAGCAGCGCTTTTGCTGTTTTAGCAAGTGTAAAATAAAAATAAATGAAACCAAAAAAAGTGTGTGTGTGTGTGTGTGTGTGTGTGTGTGTGTGTGTGTGTGTGTGTGTGTGTGTGTGAGAGAGAGAGAGAGAGAGAGAGAGAAAGTAAAGAGTGAGAGGTTTGTGTACCTCTCAACTATACCTCTCAACTTCTCTGCACAAGAAATCTGGACATAGCCACAAATAACGGGGGACAAATGACCAAAAATAAGGACAGGTTTTAAATATTGCTCATATAAACTTAGAAAGTTGCTAGAAGAACAGGGTTTCCATTAGCATGTATTATCTGAATGATATGAAGTCTGAAACCCAAATGCCTGTCATTTAATGTCTTCTATCCCCAGTCATTTGCCAGAAAACTACACATTTTATGAAGATGGGACCAAATATAGGAGCCAAAAATCTGGACAATTGAAAGGTATGCTCTGTTGACTCTTAGCTCAAGATATCTGGATAAACCTAAAATAAACAGGGGACAAAGGCTCAAAATAGGAACATATTTTACTTGATTAATAGCATTTGTGTTAGCATAGATTTTCTGAAACAGATGTGTCCGTGAGAGAATGAGACTGACAGTAAAGAGGTATATACGCATACCTCTGGACCTTTCAGCTGAAGAAATCTGGATAAACAATAAAAGAAAGAGGGAGCAAAGGCTTAAAAATAGGATCTGTTCTTAAAAAAATACAAACTTGCTTAAATAAAAAAGATTTGTGTTAGTATGAATTTTATGAAGAAAATAATAGTCTGAAACTCAAATCTATGCCATAATTTAGTAACTTCAATCTCCAATGACTGGCAACAAACCAAATGTTTTAGGGGTAAGTGACCAAAAAGTAAATGCCTGGATATTTTTTAAGTATTATATTTTGAATGTAAAATGCTTCCTGCAACACCATTAACATATACTACAGCAACTTTAAAACATTAGGCGGAGGAACTATTTTACATGAAAAATATATACAAACATAATATAGTACTTAAAAAAATAAATAAGTTCAACACAGTCATTTTACAGAGAGCCCATTCTCCAGCCTAAGTGCAATAATGCCCTCCAGGGTGTGTGTTAATGTGTAATTAACACCCTCCCAGGGGTGTAGAGGCCCTTCACCTGCAGCGTCGGGCCTCATAACACCCCTGGGTGGGCATTAAGTAGACAGTAACACACACCCTGTCAAGCATTATTGCTTGCTTATTATGCGTGCGTGATGGCCAGTCCATGGAAAATTGTCTTACATGAAACCGGTCGATAATGCAAAAAATGTTGGAAACCACTGCTGTAGCCAATGAACCTTGCTGATTCGTGTGTAAATGACACTAGCTACTGAAAAGGAAAGGATGTGAAAATAATTCTGCTATTCCCCAGTGTCTGTAGTGGGAAAACCATTTTTTTTTTACTTATTTATTCTGAATATTGTGGAATTAAAAAAAATGGGATTTACTAGTTGCAAAAATATTTCATTTTTATTATAACTACTGTAATGTTTGTTTATCCATTCCAATACCTAACTGTTCTACAATTCTACTACAAAATATGAGTAACATTCTCATTTTCAGTTTATGTTATCAGGAGTTTTTTTTTTTCTCATCTGGGGAGCCTTCTATGCGGAGTCTGCATGTCCTCTCTCTGTTCACATGGGTTTTCTATGGATGCTCTGGTTTCCTCCCACTTTCCAAATACACACAGTAGGTGGATTGGACACACTAAACTGGCTGTAAATGTGAGTGAGGGTGCATGTGGACAGTATGGAAGAACAGCAGTGGCATGGCTAGCCAGCCAGTGGTGTGACCATTGGCTGTAGATGATTGCTACTGTTTATATGACATCCAACCCCATGTGCAAAAATGGGAAAAAGGAATTGTGGATGGATGGATGGATGGATGGATGGATTCTAATTATCCTTCCTCAGTCAGCATCAATGGTTCCTGTACTGCCCATGTAAGAAAGGGCAACATCCATCACTGCTCTGCTCCTTTCTAATGCAACAACTTAGAAGTGGGACCAACCACAGCAACAGACTGAAATGGACATATATGTTAAAAGTACCTGACTCAGCAGTTAAGGAAGTGAACAGAACTTCTGCAGATCATAAATTAAAATAAATAAACATCATATAATGTATCTAGCTGCACTTTTTTGCAGCAGCAGCAGAAAATCAAAACAATTATATAATATGTTTCAGAACAAATAGATAATTGCTTTGACTTGCAAAGTAAAAAAAAAAAAAGTGAGCCATTGAGGTAACGAAAGATGCACTTTGTAGCGACTACTTCTCTACATGTCTCGGTGAAGTGATATAATTTCCCTGTCAGCAAAGGGCTGTAAATAAAAAAAAAGAGATGAGAGAGACAAAGACAGAGACAGAGAGGACGTTAGTAGTATTTCTTGCAATGGTGGCAAGTCTCCCCCAAAGTTAATGAGACCTGAACCTCTGGGCTAAATGCTGGTTGAGGATAAGTAATAGGATCACATGATTTACCAACTTACCAGAGCACTGAAGCAGCTGAGAAAAATTGTTGACACAGTCCCTGGCACCTGCTGACATCACCTTGTGGGAAGTATCTAACAGGAAAAACTACAGATTTCTTTAAGTGTATGCTATGTTATGCATGTGGAGACAAAGTCCTCTGCTAAAGCATGCACAGACTTAAGCATAAAAATGTGTTAGGACTTTCCCTTCCTTTGATTCCAAGGAAAGGAAAGTTTTATGAAGCAAAGGCTGATTCTTGATAGCCAAACCATACTGGAAGGAGAAAAGAAACATTAAACTGCAAGTGAGGGTGTACCTTTCCTTTAATGGAACTGTTACACACTAACAGTAATGCCAGTGAGTGTTTCATGTGTTTTCAAGTGGATCAGTCAAAACTGGAACATTTTTGGTATCCCTAAGATACACAAAAATGTTATGGACCCGCCATATTGTCCTAATGCTGTTGCAAAAAGAAGCAAAGCTGAAGCCCTCACAATGTATTTTAATATTTGATTGAAACCAACTGTACAGGAAATCTGGTCATACATTAAAGATTCATAGCATTTTTATACAAATGCAAAAATCTGCAATGAAAAGAATATTTTCACTAGGTACTATAGACATTACTGCTCTGTATTTTTCAATTTTGTACCCTCAGGTACAGATATGTTGAGATGTTGCCTGTCTAGAGTTTAGCCCTTTTAACTACAGGGATTGAGACTATATGAACATTAAAGGAAATGTTTCTTCCAAACAACTATTTCTGTTTTAGGAAAAAAGTATTACCAATGACTACAAGGTGTAGTAATAAGGGCAGCAGTGGCCCTTACCTTTGCCAAGCTTGTTACAGCAGACTGGGAATTAAACTGTTTGTATAACAGTACCTATTCAAACAGATTGAGATTTATGTCCACTGTACAGATGTCTTATATGAAATATTGGTTGATGCAAAAAAAAAAAATTCAGTGAATTTGTTGCATATTTAAATTCTGCCACATCTTTTCTGTTTTTACTACTCGGTGCTATTAAAATGTAGAATGTTTTGAAAAACCTGAATTTTCAAATACACACATTCACTTTAGAAGTGGAGATTTTAACTATGCAAAGGAAAGTTTAGCAAATTGTTTTCCCAGGTTCAATACTTCTGACAAGGTTTTTGGTGATGAATTGAATGTATTGAAACACCTTGTTATTGGCAAAGTTACAACAGTGAATATCTGTAATAAGTTTGTAAGTGTGCAAAAGAAAACGGATCAGGGTTACGCATTCCAATTCTAAAGAGTTATGAGGCATTCAATAACAGAGTCATAACAGGAAAACAATATAGGCAAATCCAGATGTGTACAGAGTATTAGGAAATGAACTGAAATTTTTAGATAAAAGAAATATGAATAGTAAAACAATGTTAGAGCAAAACGAGAATAGTATAGACATGAACTGGTGGTATAGAGGAATAACGCCCTGCCCATGGCCGGGCAAACTGAGTTTGATTAGCACTTTGGGTGCTTGATGGTGCAAACTCATAGGATGGGGGAGTCTAGCCTGGGGAAGGGAGCATGTGGGTGGAGACCTCACTAAGTCTGAATGATCACCAGGCTCTGTGTGTGTGTGTGTGGGGGGGGGTAAGAAGCAGGCTGGAAGACCTAGGGTAGGTGCATAATGTCAGCATTCTGGTAGGGTGAAAGGGTAAAGAACTGTTGATCAGCTGCTGTGCAAATTAAGACCACTATTGCACTGTGTTTCATGTCTCCCTAAAGGATACCCGTTCTCCCTCGGTGATAGTGATGTGCATCATAAGGGCAACTCCTTGAGAGAATGGGGCCAACCCAATAATAGGGTTATGTTGGGAACAGCCTGGCAGGAGCAACTGAAGGATTCAAGGGTTATATGAACATGGTAACCGGGGAGAACAGCTGGAGAGTTATACAGGGCTGGGGGGGGGGGAGCATAGTTAAAAAAATACTTGCACTTATCCCTTCTGATTTTATAAGACACACAGATTTATTAACAAAGGAGCATCTGAGGTGTTAATCTCACATAAACAGAAATTACAATTCTGCTGTATGCTTTGTAATTTATAAAAATAAAATATGTTGTTACCTATATGAAATGCAATTCATTTTATACAAGTAAATAAAGAGGAAATGTTCTCAAATAATTTATGATCATCAGTATGCTATGAAAGTGAGCTATAACTTTAATACACTTTATAAACATTCTGCATTATATCAGAATTACAACTAGTTCCTATTTTTGTATTAGATTATATAGAATATAATGGGGGGAATCTGGATATAATGCTGGAACAAAAAAAGTTTGTTTTGTTTCTGGTAGATGAGATTAAACACTAGTATTTCTCACAGAGTAAAAAGGGGGCATCAACATCAAAAGCTTTTTAAAAACAAGACCTGTAAGATGAGGGCATGAGAGTTATATGCATTATATGAACTGATAAAGTTTATTTTGTTTTATTACCTCTTATGTGTGAATTCTTAAATAACATTCTAATTAATCAGCACATTAATTAACTTAAAGACACTGATCAAGTTTTATCAAATCAGGTGATTTTACTCAGGTACATGTAAAGATTGTGTTTAGATAATGCACATTTCTGAAGAAATTTCTAGGTGAATAAAAGCACTAAAATCATTACATGTGGTGTTGGCTCTATTATTTTTGAATGTTCTTTTTTGTTTCTTTGTTATATTGTTTAAAGTTCACAGTATATCCATAATTCCAATGTTCATCTTTTGGTGTTGATATATGTTTATATGTGTGTGTGATACACACACATGCACGCACACAAACTTCACTATGAGTGTATGTATATAATCTTCACTATATGTGTGTATGTATGTGTATGCATATTATATATACATATGTGGTTACAGCTCAAACTGTTGTAAACACATTTGACAGAAAAGTTTTTGAGGAAGTGAGAACCATTGGAACCACAAAATATTGAAAGCATATTTGACTGATTACTCAAGTGACTAAATGTTTATTTTATAGTGGTTTTAAGTAGAAGTGAGTAAGAAAACGAAAGTTTGACTGAAAAGGTTATAGTGTTTGGAGTGTATGTGCAAGTGTTTGTGGGTTAGGGTTAGGGTAAGGGAATAGGTAAGTGTTAGGTAAGGTGGTATAATTGGGTGAAGCCCCCCCCCCCAGCTAACACATGTGTGCTAACCCTGCCCCAACCTTAACCCATCACTTTACTATTACTAAAAACCCTTTATTTCACAGTACCATTACCAAGATGATGCAGTCTCAGTTTTGTAGTTGTGGTGTATGATATATTTTATTTTTAGTTAGGTAGCATTATTCAATGATTCGGTATTATGAGGTTTCAGTGTTTTGTGCTTTCAGTTTTTTTTTTTTTTTTTTACATATTTTGAGTTTTAAATATTTTATGACATATATGATAAAGATGTTCCTTCAAAAATCCCAGAATATTGACCTTTTCTGTCTTGTGCCTCTGAACCCCCATTATATTATATAACCAACTCTAAAGCTGCACTAATAATTTGGGGTTGCTCCAGAAAAGTATTACATTATATTACATGTATTATGAAGAATGGCAGAGAAGCAATCTTGGGAGCCATTAGACACCTTTAAGAAAACATTCTTAAAAGTTCTTGATAGACTTTTCAAGCAATTAGTGGTGTTCACCTCCAAATCGTGCAGGGCCCTACATGATACTTGTAGTATAAAGAATAGACTTAACTGTAGCCAGAGAGTTGTTTACATATGCAACCAGATGTCTTATGATGGTATTGGTCTGAAAAAGAGTACTATTTATAGCATACAAGATGGAAGCAATTTTTTTTGTACTGAATGCTACTACACTGCACCGTTTTGCATTTAGCTTGAGACCATTGCATTTAATAATAATAATAATAATATACATTTGTTAACCAGTTAGGCCCAAGTCCACTTTTAGGGACAACCTGAGAACAATATCTGGTTAATATTCTTGCACAAGGCCACACAGTAGGGAAACAAGGACTGTGGGAATCAAACCCTGTACCACAGGAACTACAGCTCACAGTCTTAACCCTCTGTGCCAACTAACAGAATTTTCATAAAATACATTGGCTATGAAAAGAAACTGTAAAAATACTTATGTTAGCATGCAAAGTAACTAATGTCTCCAATCAAATGGAATTAAATTTGGTGAAGTACAGCTGAATTCATTAGTGTGCAAGTTAACCACGCATTAGTTTGAAGTTTTTTTATTCTAAACCATAAAATATTATCAGGACATTATTTCCTAAATTAAAGAGGTTTATATGAGCACAAGGAATTATAAAAAAGTAGGTTTTTGAGCCAATTTTACATTCTGATAAATAGATAATTATACACACACTGCAGTTTTGCATTTCAAAAGGGGGTACTTAATATATGAATCAGTAGGAATTCATCTGCACTCATATTTTCACCGTTCTGAGAATTCTGTGTTTGGTTGGATATATCACTGTTTTGAAATTAGCCATTTTCAAGTTGACTGCATTCAGTTTATACAAAAGAGATGAAAGTGTGTGTGTGTGTGTGTGTGTGTGTGTGTGTGTGTGTGTGTGTGTGTGTGTGTGTGTGTGTGTCATAGCTCTCAACCGATCAGAGACAAATCTCAACAGAATCGGGGACAACTCCTCAAACAATCAGGGACAATCAGGGACATTTTTTAAATATTTGTACTATTAGCTTGAAACATTTGCAGAATTAGAGAATGTGGATTAATATAAATTTTCTGAAGTAAAACATCTATATGACACCCATGCAACTGGACAATAGAGGTACGACTGCTGAATCCTACACAAAGGCACTTTATAAGCACCTATACGAGTGCATGGATGTTGCTATCCCTAACAGAACCAAGAAGCTATCCTCCAAAAAAAGGAAGCCAATCTGGTGGTCCCCTGCCATAAACAAACTCTACAACAGAAGAAAGAAACTGTTGCAAAAAAGAGTAAAATCCCATGACTGGAAGAACTCCCTGGTCAGCCTCAGTAAGAAGCTGAGATCCCTCATAAAAGCCTCCAAAGCTAGTTATGAAAACAAAATCACCACTGATTCTAAAGACAACCACAAAGCATTCTACAGCTATGTCAAGAATCTCAATGGCAACACTCAGATCTGCTCTGAGTTACAGCACAATGGCACTAAATATACAGAACCAACTGATATTGCCAACATCCTGGCAGATAGGTTCAGTGCTAACTTTACCCCCCCACCCATCCACCCCCTAAAGGGTCCATCTCTATACCGGAAGAATGCAAAGCTCCTGTAATCACGGCTGCATAGGTAAAAACCACACTCTCCAAAGCCAAGAACACAGCATCTATGGGTCCTGACAACATCCCAGGCTGTGTTCTACATGAACTACAGATCGAACTGGCACCCTACCTAAGCACCATGTTCAGTCACAGCCTCATCTTAGGCTTTGTGCCCACTGAATGGCGTACAGCAACTGTTATCCCACTCCACAAAGGAGGATCCACCACGGACCCCGAGAACTACTGCCCCATTAGCCTAACAAGCCTAGTCTGCAAGGCCATGGAACGTATCATCATGGAACTTATAAACAAAGACACTGGTAACCTCCAAACTCTGGACCCCACCCAGTTCGGGTTTGTAAAAGGCAGATCATGTCTCCTAAACCTGACTGACTTCTTTGAAGCAGTCACCAAAGCCGTAGACGAAGGTAAGGTGGTTCACACACACCTATCGAGATCTCGTCAAGGCTTTTGACACCATCCCCCACTCTGAAATTATAAATAAACTCACGAAACTAGGTATAAATCCCTATGTCACAAAATGGGTTGCCAACTGGCTCACTGACAGAGCCCACACTGTGAAAGTAGCAGACTCCAAATCCAACTTCAGACCAGTGACAAGAGGAGTACCTCAGGGTTCAGTCCTGGGTCCTCTCCTGTTTGGCATCTACTTTTCTAAAGTACAGGCTAGCACAGATGGTCTTTGGATAATGAAGTTTGCAGATGACTGCCAACTGGGAGCCATAACTGAGTCCCCAAATGATGTGGACATCCTACAGATGGGCCTCACGGAGACAGATGCCTGGTGTCAGCGCCATGGCCTCAAGCTCAATGCCAAAAAGTGCACTGTCATCCCCTTTGGTAAAAACTCTGTACCCATGGGCTACCACATAGGTGGTAGTCTACTTAACACTGAAAGTGTGATAAGAGACCTTGGAACACAGTTGGACAGTAGCCTCTCCTTTGATAAACACATTGCCACAGTAGTCAGGAAATCCTTCTACGTGTCACACCTCATCACAAAAGGCTTCTCATCCAGGAAAAAAGAGGTCATAGTTTCCCTCTATTCATCACTCATCAGACCCATTATAGAGTACAATGCCCCTTTTGGTATGTACCTCACAGGACATCTACAACAACCGGAAAGGCTACAGAAATACCTCACAAAGAGGATTACTGGCCTCAAACAGATGACCTATGTAGACTGTCTCAAAAAACTCCAGCTTTACTCTGTTGCATATCGCCTACTCAGATGTGATCTCACCACAATAAACAGGACATGCTGGAGGGATAGATTCCTGTCCCAGAGACTTCCCATACTCTGGAACAGACTACCTATCTATATCAAGCAAAGCTCCTCATTAGCTCTCTTTAAGAAAAATCTTGATGATTGGACGGGAAATAGGAAATTCACCCAGGGATCACCTCTGTGGTTCTGCTCGACAGGGGCACAGGTAAATAATTTTCTTGGGTTGCGAAAGCCAGGGTACCTTTTTGGCTAGGCTTGTATAGGCCCTAGGGCCAATAGCCTAGTACCTACGTATGAACCTATGAACCTATAACTCTGAATTACTATCATTATTTATTAAGGGCAATTCACCACCTTTTCTTCAGCAGTCACCAGTTTTAAGAGCGATTAAGAGGGACAGACCTTCATTCGGAGTCTAAATCAGGGGCATCCCTGAAGATCAGGGAAAGTTGAGAGGTGAGCAAATTGCTTGAGATGGAAACTAGAATGATCCTAAAGTTCAAGACTTTAAAGCCTTTTGGTCTGAATCAAGAATTGGGTATTTAAATGATACTTCTTTATTTGATATTCCATATTTATATTTGTATCTTTGTAGTTTAGCAGTTTGATATTGATTAACTGGTGTATTTATTTATTTATTCATTATATGTAATACTGATATGAATTTTGTTACTTTAAATGTTTAATACAATAATTAGTTAATTAATGACAGTTGTCTGTGATAATTTGGAGTGTATATATATCTGTTTAAAATGTGAATACATTGTGATCCATGAAGGCAAAATGCCGAGGTACCAGATCGCTGTTTTGAAATAAAGAAGAAATGTTGGTGATGTGCTGGTGAGTTTGTGTTTCTTAACAGTTGAGAGGTGTGTCCGTGTGTGTATGTGTGTGTGTGTGTGTGTGTGTGTGTGTGTGTGTGTGTGTGTGTGTGTGCGTGTGCGTGTGTGTGTGTGTGTATACGTGTGCGTGTGTGTGTGTGTGTGTGTGTGTGTGTGTGTGTATGTGCGTGTGTGTGTGTGTGTGTGTGTGTGCGTGTGTGTGTGTGTGTGTGTGTGTGTGTGTGTGTGTGTGTGTGTGTGTGTGTGTGTGTGCTCACATGAGTGTGACTGTGTGCATGTTTGTGTATGTGCACGTGTGTGTATTTAAATCATAAAAATCAAATCTGTGTGTGTGAAACTGGGGATAAAGCAATACAGTTAGCTGGGCAATCTCTAAAGTCAACACTATCCCCCATATTCAGTAAACTTCTGTGCAGGAATAGCTTATTACTGCACAGAAGCGACCTTTTAGGAGCAGCACGGCAGTGCACCATGCATAGTAATGAAGGTGCACTGCCTGAGCTCCTAAACGGACATGGAGCATGGACAAGTGCAGGGGGCATGTCTGAGAGCAGAGCTCTCACAATATACACACCCCCGCAGTCAGGAACTTCAGTTTAGCTATTACAATGAATGAGACCACTCCTAGGGGGTTGCATACACCCAGCAACACCACCCCAAGTTTATAAGAGCAATATTTATGATATAGTAATATAAACAATTTATATTTTTTTATTAAACAGATTCAATTTAACCATAGGTGTGTGGATTTGCCCATTGCTTAGCTATGTATACTGTAGCTTAAATGGCACAAGAAGATAAATATCAAGATACATGCAAATGAAGCAGTACTGCAATAGTGTAGTGGTCAGAGCATTTGCCTTACGAGCAATCATTCCTGGTTCGAGTCTCACTCCAGTACATTCCATTTTCCTTGTCAAATCACTTTATGAACAATATTTTTTGTTGTATAACCTACTAAATAACATATATTTGTGAACTATAGTACTGCATTAAATGCAGATGTGAGGTGTCATTGTAATAATGTTGTAAAATCCACAGATAAACACAAGTGTCCCATACAGTATATGTACACATTAATCAGGGATACAGATCAAAGGTATAATGTGTAATGAATGATAAATCCATAGAGTGTCCAAATCCACCACCTTCCCAAGAACCATGTTACATTTTCTATCTAAATCAGTGCTGGGGTAAGTGGAAGTAAACACTATTAAGCAGTAGAAACCACAAAAAATGGCAAACAAAAAGTAAAAACCCGATTTATTCTTGTAAGCTCTTTTGTACAATCAAATAGTTGCACTTCATCAAACATTAAAAACCCAGCATGCATTGAGCATTTAAACTCGAAATTTCAATTACATAATCAATTAATTAAGAACTGAATGAACATCTTAAAGCAACAATATTATATTCTATGAAACTATGAAACTATAAAACATAACTAAATAATAAAATTAAGCAGTAGTAAGTGGGAGTAAGCACATTTAGGCAGTAGTAAGTGGGTTTAAGCCTGTTTGCGCAGGGGTAAGCAACACACACACACAGGTTAAGCAATATTGAAGCTAACTCTCTGTAAGCATATTTAACTGGAAGTTAGCATTGCTACCCTTCACGCAAACCTGCGCAAACCCGCTTAAAAGTGCCTTAATCACTCTGTATCCAACAGCCGCTGTTCTGCCCAGCAACAAAATAAACAGCCCTTGCAGGTCTTGGACCCAGGACCCTGTTCACCATAATCAAAGTAGTTAACCAGTAAGCCATCACAGCAGTACATAAGATTGAGGCATCACCAAACAGATCCTCACTATAGGAAAATCAAACATGTGAAAGGAATCTATATACAGTTTTATGCTGCATAACCTACTAGAGTACTGCATTAAGTCCAGATGTGAGGTGTCATTGTAATAAAGTGTTGAAATCCCCTAATAAACAAAAGGACCCCATACAGTGTATGTACACATGAATCATGGATACCAAACACATATATAACATGTAATGAATAATAAATCAATGCCAAACACCAAATAGTATCCAAATTAAAAAATAAGCAATGCTAAGCATTGCACACCCCTGCTTACTAGATGTAAGCAATGTGTGGGCCAGCTAAATCAGTTTGCCCATTGGTATACCCCTTTAAGCAATGCCAACCTTAGGTAAGCAGGTTAGCCCATAGCTTAGCATATTCAAAACCGTCCAATCACAGCAAAGTGCAGGAAATTGGCCCTATTTAAACCCATCAGGCGGGAATACATCTCATAACTAGTTGCAGCTTCCTCCTGTAGGCACTATGACCGGTGTGGGAGAAGGAGTGCGCTTCTGGGTGCAGCACTAGGAGGCATCCAAGAGTCCAAAGTCATGGCAGGACTCCTTGTTAAAGACCATGACCAGAGACTGCTGCAGGGTCAGTACCATGGTTCCCAATATAAAGCGGAAGCCTGGGACCATCTCGCCTGTAATCTCACCAGTGCCACTGGCATACCTCAAACTGGTGAACAGGTTAGGCATCACTATGCCAACCTGAAGCAGAGAAAGAGAGAGCTCTTGGATTAGTGGATCCAAGAGGCTAGGTGGACGGGGGATGTCCCAGCCATGTGTAAGTATCAGTCTACTACCTGTTTAATAATTGCCAGCTTATGTATATTATGGATAGGTATGGCTAAATATTCCTCTTATGTCTTTGACAACGGCAGATGAATGGGCTGTGAACCAGGAAGCCCATGCCTGTAGATTGCAGAGGTTGCGTCGCAAGGCAGGTTAGTAATACTCTTGCATGTACTGTCATAAGAAATAAATCTAAAAGTAGTAGAAAGTTAATTGCCAGTATAAAACCTGTATTGTGTGTGGCATGAACTGAATACACCAGACAATATGGCAGGAAGAGTCTCATATAGATTGTATGTAAATAAAAGGTTAACAGCCTGACAATAAAGGTCTAACTGCTGGACTGTTTGTGTTTACTCTGGTATCATATGGAAATGTAGTGTTGCAATCTCTTAATAGTAATGTTGAATTAAGCACTGTTACCCACACTGTGCTACATAAATAAAATGTGTAGGAATGTCTGTATATGACTGCTGTAATCACAAGAGGTCATATTGTACAACTGAAAGAGACTTAGACAAAAAACAGTGAAAATATAGATAACATAATCCAAATAGTACACTCAACTGAGACATGAACTGTTGTATTTTTAGCACACACAGCCATGGTTCGAATCCTGAGAGTGGTAGTAAGCTTTATGCAGAATAATACCCCACAACTGTACAGATTTGCCCAGAATGTCCAGTTAATTGGCCCATATCCGCTGCCTGTCACCCTGTCCCCCTGGCAAATCAATAGGATGATCCCAGAAGTTTAGGCAGCAAATAATGACATACAACTGATTGTCAGACATCATAACTAACAGATATATATATATATATATAAGAACAAACCTGTCACTCTAGCAACTCACCAAAATGTTATGAGAGTAATAAGCAAAGTA
This sequence comes from Protopterus annectens, assembly GCF_019279795.1. Taxonomy (NCBI): domain Eukaryota; kingdom Metazoa; phylum Chordata; order Ceratodontiformes; family Protopteridae; genus Protopterus; species Protopterus annectens. The sequence continues at coordinate 280,965,944 of NC_056747.1, forward strand.
TGTCCCATCTCCACCTCATGTTGTGAAGCTATGACCATAGTGTGTGCAGTAACAGAGTGAGATGTATGTGCATAATAATAATGTGGAATCTGGTAATATGTGTGGCAACATTCAGGTGGTGCTAACAAACCTTTCCCCCAGAGGTCTGTCAGATACGAAATCTGTGCCTAGAAATAAAAGACTGAAATCCTGGACTGGTACTATTTACTCTGGTATTGTATTTATTATTTATTTATTTTATTTATTTTTATTTATTTTACATTTGTTAACAAGATTAGTCTGGCTGAACGTTTGGCTCATTTTCAGCAGAAACCTGGACAGAAAAGCTCCTCAGGACTAGAAAACAATCAATTAAATTTTAGTAACATAGTAGTAACAATCAGCTATAGGATCTTACAAGCAGAGACCCGGAGAGAAAAAACAAAAAGCTCCCTAGGCAATTCAATTATACAGAGTATTAACAATTGGCAGACAAGTATGTGAGTTGTTACAAACAAGGTTTTAAACAATTAGCAGAAGAAAATGTGACTAGTTACAATATTATTTAAGCTGCTTAGAGCAAAATGAGTTAATAGTTAGGCAGATGTTTATTTAAAGTGGGTAGGATCTAATTGTATAGGAGTTTGGAAACAAGAAAGGAAAGTAAGAATGGCTAGTAGGAGATGTAGGGGAGGTAGAGTATAGGAGACAGACTACACAGGTAAGTTGTTTTGAGACTGTAAGAATTAAGAGTGGTTGGAGATAGAGGAAGGGAAGAGGTAGAAGAGGCAGGGGAATAGTGTTAGAGATACATTAAGAGTGAGGTGGTAAAATAGGTGAAATAGGTATGGCATTATTAGTGCGGCAGTTTCTCTGAATAATAAGGTATTACTCATCACTGTCATCCACACTGTGCTACATAATAAAACTGTCTAGGAAACCCTGTATAAGAGTGTTGTAATTACAAGGTCAGATTGTAAAACCATGGGAGACTTATAGACAGAAATCAGAGAAGAGATACATAGCAATATCTATATAGCACACTCAACTGTGATGTATACTGTTTTATTTTCAGCAGACACAGCCATGTTTCAAATTCTGGGAGTGGTAGTAAGCTGTACGCAGAATCATACCCCTTAACAGTATAGATTTGTCCAGAATGTCCAGTTAATTGGCCCATATCTGCTGGCTGTTAGCCTGTCCCTCTGGCATATCAGCATGCTAATCTCTGACATATAGGCAGCATTTAATGTCATATAACTGACTGTCAGGCCTGTAACTATTTGCAAAATGTCTATGAAAACAAACCTGTCATTATACAACTCAACAAAGGTTTATGAGGGCAATAGTCAAAACATGTCCCGGTTTCACCTGCATGTTGTCAAGACATGCCCAGACACTGTGTGCAATAAGAGATATTCAGGTATGTGCATAACATGAATCTGAGAATATCCATAGAAACAGTCAGGTAGTGGTAACAAACAATACCTCCACAGGTATACCAGGTAAGAGGTGTATACTGCAGGTAAAACTCAGTTCATGTATAAAGTTGTCTATATCCATACCACTGTCCAAACTAAGGTCATAGGGTAGTGTAATAATACCTGTAAGGTACAGATCACAGCACTGACTAGGAAAGTAACAAGATCTACAGGGATATACAAGTTAACTGACATCTTTCTCCCCCCCCACCATATCTGCAACAATAAACTAAATACACAACTCAATCGGTATGTGCACTATTAAATCTACTGTTGGGACATATGTCCTATTGTTTGATAAATATTTAAATTTGTTTCTGTGCATGTGCCATGTTGAAATACTCCCACATTGGTGGCATGCTGTCATCAATGTACCTGCATGCTGTTGTAATGGCCACTGTGGTTCCATATAGGCATGTGTTCTGTTTGCTATGCAACTGTTCCATGTCTGGTGTTTTGGGTTAATGGGAATATCTATGCATGCTGTTTTACCTAATCCTGGAATTTGTTGACTATTACTAACCCACATATGTTGTAAAATTGAAACACCATAGCACATTTGGGAAGGCCGGTCCCAGCGGACCCACATCGCCCACCTCATCTGGCCGTGGCACCAGGCACCAGCACGTCTGGGGCCCACCCCAGGACGTCCTCGTCAGCTGGTCCTGCACCGCCTTTGGGTGGAACTGCCTCAGGGGATGGGGCTCGCCCCCCGGGAGCGGGCATGGACAGGATACTGTCACCCATCGCTAGGTCCGGGGTCTGGTGTGTAGCGAGCTCCGTAAGGAGTTTGGAGATCTGCTACGCCAGCTTGAGGGCCGCGTGGTGCATCTAGAAGGTCAGCCTGCCTTCCTACTTAGCCCCCAGCACAGCCACCTTCGGGGCTGTGAAGGTGCAGTGGTGACTTCCCATGGGTTGGGACCTCAGTCCCACTGTTTCCACTAGGGGGCTCATGGGCTTCCAACTTCCAAACACCCCTCCCCATCCAAGGTGTTTACCCCCACATGTGTCATATACTGCCCCTGTATGCTGTCTTGTCTGTTATCCTACCCAAACTACCTCCCCAAATATACCTACTATCCCTCCCCAACATCCCACTCTCACATTAAAAAAAAGGCAATCTGTTTCTAAAAAAATATCACCCCATACATAGCTGTCCATTTTGCACATGTGTCCGCTGGACACATGTAATCTGGTCTAATTGACTTCACAACATATTATGTTGTTCTCACCCCTCTCTCAGGGGTATGAGTGTCCAAATCTACCTCCAAATCAGTGTATATGCACAGCTGTTGCTGTAGAAGAAATAGGCAGCTATGGACCTTCCCTACACCCATCCTGCATATCCCTAGCTATTTTCCCTACTGTCTTTCCCTCTTTGTGCCCCTTTTTCACCACTTTCCTATCAACCCTTTTTCATTTCTTTAAAGAAATTAGCCCAGGAGTAAGCACTTTTAAGCAGCAGTAAGTGGGTTTAAGCTTGTTTGCACAGGGGTAAGCAATGCCTACACAGGTTAAGCAATTGAGAAGCTGAGTATAAGAAACGGTAACCGGAAGTTAGCAGTGCTTACCTTTGCGCAAACCCATGCAAACCTGCTTACCACTGCTTAAAAGTGCCTTAATCACTCTGTATCCAATGGCCCTTGTTCTGCCCAGCAACAAAATAAACAGCATTTGCAAGGCTCAAACCCAGAACCCTGCACACCATAGTCAAAGTGATTTACCACTAAGCCACATCAGATATACATAACCCTGATGCTTTCACAAACATATCATCCAACACAGTCATTCAACAGTACAAGGACTGTATTTATACATGTAGATGTATATGTGTGTGTGTGTGTGTGTGTGTGTGTGTGTGTGTGTGTGTGTGTGTGTGTGTGTATGCATATATATATATATATATATATATATATATATATATATATGTATGTATATAGCAATATATATATGTAAGCATATATATATATATATATATATATATATATATATATATATATGTATATATATAATATATATATATATATATATATATATATATATATATATATGTGTGTGTGTGTGTATACAGATATATATCTATAGATATAAAAGAGAACATAACAAGTACATATATTACCAAATGCACCGTTAATGGGGGTGAGGGTGTGCAAGCTAAATACCTCTTGTAAGTATTGATATCACCCTCTCCCCCCCACAGCCAAACAGATCTGTCCTGCAACACAATACCAACTGTTGCAAGTCCCATACCCAGGACCCTACACAACATGGCCACAAGATGTTAACAGTAATCCATCCCACCTGTATGATGTCAGGATGGTATCAATAACATATCTTGCAGTACAGTCTGGCTACCATAGGAAATGTACAATGTGGAAGCAATAAACATTCCAAAGATACATACACACACACACACATATATGCATATATATATATATATATATATATATATATATATATATATATATATATGTGTGTGTGTGTGTGTGTGTGTGTGTGTATGTGTAACTGTTATACATATAGCTGTTAAGACTTTGAAATACATACTAACTGAGTAATGCAACTCTGAAAGCATTGTTACTGTCCAGGCCAAGGCCTTCAAATAGTACAACAGTAAAGAAAGACTGGGCCAGAGGATAACAATCAATCAACAGTAAATAATGCAGATGTATAGTTCAGCAGCCTCTAATTGCATTCTGTACTGAACCCCTAGGGGGAAAAGACTTAAGTTGACACAATGGGATGTATCTGTTACATAATGCTTAACTGAAAACATCACAATCACACTGAAACATCACAATCACACTGACAAACAGAACAGTCTGTGTGACAGTAAGCACTAGGCCACCAATGTTCCCAAGATGAAATGTATGGTAATGTACAGCCATATACCTTAAGGCGGCTTACTACCGATATCCCTCACATGTTGTAACAGCCTAGGTTATATGTGGTGCATACCCCTTCCTCATAGACTGACTTACAGGGGCATATAACACTATTACATACACTGACCTCTGGAATACAGAAGGGCACACATGTTTTGTGCAGCTGAAGCCCATATATATATATAGACCCTACCCCACAATATGTGTGGGGGCCACAACAGCACTGGAATGATGGCAGGAATGGCAGCATGACATAATCACAGGACACTACATAACAACCCGTTACTGCATATCATATGGACAAAGCCTGGTATATAGGTAGAGGACAGAGGCTGGAACACAGGCCCATATGTGAAATAGTGTTGTTATACACTGAGAAAGTTGCTGGTGTTACAGGATAGTCTGCAACATACCCTTAGTCAGGAATATGAAGTCAGAAACACAAATGGATGTAGCCATCTACTGATAGCACTAAACACACACAATGCCAGTGATATATCTGACACAAGACCTGTGTCCTGGACAGACAAAACATAACAGGTACACCTCTGGCTATCATGTGGATAGGCCCACAGTTGAGAGCTATGCAGCAGACTGCATTCCATGTTAAACTAGTATGTACACACAAACCATGTAACACTGGTGCTATACAATGTATATAACAACACTACTCACACTGTTTGTAGGTCTGGAACCTTATACAAATATGTAGCTGGCCTGTGTCTGCAAGTCCTGTTGTAAGAGGTAGTGCTACCTGCTGTCTGTAACACTGCTGCCCACACACAGGAAGGATGTCCTCCATAGAGGAAAGTTAAAGGCACCATGCCCACATGATGTAGGGATTTATAGTATTTATAATAGTTATAGTAGTGAGTTGCCATGACAGTGGTAATTGGAAGTACTACACAGCATGCTGCATGTAGGTAGCAAGTGGAGGACACTGACTGGTGTAGAGGCCATCGCCTGATTATGTGCATCACCTACAAAATCCATGCTGCAATCTAGATCGAGACAGAGAGAGAGTGAAAGCCAAAAAAAAAAAAAAAAGCAAACACAAAAAAAAAAAAAAAAAAAACACATCCATCCAGCAAACTATCCAGAAGAGTCATCATTCCCACAAACAGTAGATGATGTTGAATGATTTATATGTGCCATCAGGTGTTGTTGTAATGATGCCCAGCTGAACAACTGCTATGGACAATAGTGTCTGTCCCTGTGGGCAGTGGGCCATACTTGTCAACTGTGCAGATCAGCACTGACTGACAAGATGTAAGCCTTCATAGTGTGTGTTGTGTAATGTAAAACATGTATATTAGTGTGGCCAATAGCTGGTGGTGGAAGTAATGTCATTATGATGAACATGTGGGTTCCAGAGCCCACCACTCACAGGACAGTCATGTTAACATGCAATGTAGCATGCAGGAATGCCATAGGTGTGTAATAGGCTTACCTGAAATCTATCCCTATATATACCCCCTAATGTTAGGCTGTGTCCACATGTGGCACCTGTCTGTGTTGTAGCAAGGCAGAACAGTGCAGCTGTGCATGAAGGAGAGTTAGAGAGTGTGGACCTGATGTCTGAATGCACTATGTATATATATATATATATACATATGTATGTCTACAGATATACAGACATGTATATGTGTGTGTGTATATATATATATATATATATATTTATATATATATATATATATATATATATGTATATATATATATATATATATATATATATATATATATATATATATATAAAACTCATAATATATATCTACACAGACACACACACACAAATATATATATGTGTGTGTGTGTGTGTGTGTGTGTGTGTGTGTGTGTGTGTGTGTGTGTGTGTGTGTGTGTATGTCTACATATATACAAACACACACATATGTATATAAATACATGTCCCCTACTTTTGCATGGCACTGCTGCATGCTGTGTGTGAGGAAACATCACACATATCAATACACACATACACACACATGCATATATATATATATATATATATATATATATATATATATATATATATATATATATATATATATATATATATATATACAGAGCAGTAAGTGTGTGCAAAATGGACGGTTATGTCAGGTGTGTAGCCATGTTGGGAACACATTGCCCTTGTTTGTGAAGGTGGGATTGGGAATTTGGGGAAGGATAGCAGGTATATTTGTGGAGGTGGGTTGGGATGGAAGATAGAGAAGACAGCCTACAGGGGAAGTATATGACACATGTGGTGGGTAAACACCCTGGATGGAGAGTGTTGTCTGTGATGTGGAAGCCCCATGAGCCCCCATATGGAAATAATGGGAACAAGGCTCCCACCCATGGCCAGTCACAGCATCAGCTTCACAGCTCTGAAGGTGCCTGGGCTGGAGGCTGAACAGGAGGAGCATGTGGACCCTGTGAGTGTGTACTGAGGGCCTCAAGGTGCTGTAGCACATGCCCCAAGTCTCTGTGGAGCTCCCTATGCACCAGACCCTGGACCTCACCTCGGATGACAGGATCATGTCTGTGTGTGCTCCCGGGGACACCATCCCCTGAGGTGGTTTCACCTGAAGGTAGTGCAGGACCAGTAGATGAGGAGGCACCAGGGTGGGTCCCACATGTGATGTGGCCTGGTAACATGGCTAGATGAAGTGGGAGAGGTGGTTCTGCTAGCAACTGTTCCCTAAACATGCTATTGTGTCACTGTTATAGAACATATGTGGGTAGTAATAGTCCACACATTCCCAGATCATGTCCAACAGCATGCATAGATATCCCCAATAACACAAAAACAACAGATGTGCAGCAATCACATTGCAAACAGACCACATGCATATATAGAACCATAGTAGGCCTTACAATGGCATGCAGTTGACATTGTCCATAACAGGCCAGCAATGCCAGTGTCCCCACAGGAAACATGGCTACAAACACATAGCACAAAGTGTTGTACAATACGATATATGTCCCAATGGTAGGTATTCTGTATACATACCTATTGTGTTGTGTGATCAGATTGTTGTTGCAGATATGGTGGGGCGGCAGAAATGTGTATTAGAAACTATGCTAACCTTTCTGTATGAGGTCCTCAGACCTGTTTCCATCTTTATATCTTTCAAGCAAGATGTCCCGGGAGAGGCTTCCAAGTTGTACAGTGGAGGAGAACGAGGTCATCATTGCACACCTGGTGCAGCACTACCAGGTGTTGCTTGGCCGAACAGCCCATGAGCAGCAGGAGTGGACCGCCCTGTGGAACAATCTTGTCCACAGGGTAAACGATGTCGGCCTACATAACTGCAGTTATGAACAGGTCCGGCATCATTGCACAGACCTACTTCACAATGCCTGTCAGTGTGCTGGTGCAGTCAGGAGGGATCCGCTTGCAACCAGGGGGGAGTCATGCCATCCATCCCCCCGACACATGTTGAAGAGCTCCTTGCCAGCCTCGAGGCACCTGCCCCCCTGCACACACAACACCTGGCGGAGAGCATAGTGGAGGTGGGTGCTACACACACAATGGCAGAGGAGAGTGCAGGTAAGGCCACAGGGCACATCAGTAGACCACTGTTGCATATCCATCTGCATCTGTACAGTTAGATCATGCATATGTGAGATGACATAAATATAGTCTGTTGCTGCGTAGTAGTAATAAACAGATGTGCATAATCTGTAGTATTGTGGGCTTGTACTGTTGATGTACTGTAATGCTGCACCCACCCTGTACCAATGCCACAGCTGTGGCTACTGACATCACATCTCTCACACATTTATGTAGGTCCATCTGGTATATCTCCAAGGCAGCAGCCTGTAGCTGGTGAGTATGGTGTTTGTTCAGGTTTGCCAATACACCAGAATTGTTATGGCTATGGTATAGTCCATGCACACATTTAACACACCTACCCATAATGCATGCCGTATATTTTCACATATTGTTGCTGTTAACTGCACTGCATCACAGTGGTCACCATGATGGTGTATCTGAAGGGTATGTCAGACTCCTGCAATATAACTAACATCCTGTCATTACAAAATGTGTGCACAGAGATGAACATAATGGTGGGACAAATGGCCTACAGTGGGGACATGTGTGAAACATCACCCTTATACAGTGCTACAACAGTGTATATACCAGTATTACAATGGCAACTGTTACAGATCTACACTACGGCATATCACAATACTGCAGGTCCACTACCCTTATAACCTGCAATGTGGTCCTAACATGAGCAATGAGTGTGTAATATGGAATCATATGTTAGGACAGCAAATATGGGGAATACATACCTTCACAAACATTGGAAGCAAATGTGTGCACACACTCCAGATAACATATAGTGGAAGCAGCTGTTGAGGCACTGCCCACATGCATTTGTCATGGAAATGCACATTCCAGCAAGTACACGTCCCCAATGTCACAGCAAGAATTGGTCTGCTGTCCAAGATGTTTGGCCATCAAATGTGCCCACTTACCTGCAACAGAGGCAGCCGTGGCTAGCACACATCTTACTTGTCATGTCGTGGGCCCAATACCCAACAGGTAGCAACCAAGAGTTGGACATGTAGCCATACCTCACCATTGCATATACCTTGGCAAACACTGCAGTCATGTATGTGGCGAGGATGTATGGGACAGGAATAATGTAGGAAATAAACAGATGGCCATCCAAGACAGATGATGTCACATGTAGCAAACCGGTCATGCAGGCTGCCTAGTAACATGCCACAACACAGAGAGGGTTGCAGGAATGTCTAGCAAGTACTAGCTGTGCAGTACCCATGTCAGCAATTGCCTGGACTCTGCAAATGTGTGGCCCATGGGTTAGGGTAATCAGATGTGACAGTTGTACCACAGGAAACATCAGCCAGGCCTCTCTACAGATAGCGTATGCATAACAGAAGAGGTCCCCAAAAGGCATGCATTGTGATGTGTACTGGTGTACCAAGACCACATTGGAAACCTACAGACAGTATCACCATATGATACATGTGCTGCACAACCAACACGTCACCCCATCTCAGGCCCACCATCTCCATCTGTTCCATGCTGATGCCAGTGTACACCTGTAAGTTGACCATTCTTTAGCTGGGACTAGGCTGTTACACATGGTGTTCAGTGTTTGGGACTCTGCAAACTGAAACACATGTGTAGGCCATAGTTGTCAAGCATCTGCAAAAAGGCTGAAGGTGGGGAGGGGGTCTCATCCTGACACAACAGTGCACTACAGCAGGGAACCAAAGGATTCTATGAATGGCTGTATCTGCACACAGTCAGGGTCAGGAACTGTGGCAGACATAACTCTGACTCCACAGCAATAGTGACGGCAGTGTATGAACTCCAAGGGATGTGCACATGAGTTGACCTTGCAATAATGCAGAATTGGGGGACATGTGTAGGGCAGACTGACCATATACTGGCAAATGCAGATGGCCCATGCTAGTATACCCCTGCCAGGAATATTGACTGCTGTAGTACACATAACAGTAGGTGCAACAAACCATCATGATAATGGCGTTCACACATATGCACCCACAAAATGTATGCATCTCAATCAGCATCAGCACAACTAACACATTTGTTTGACACTGCATTTGATTGTACAGGACATATGTCATATATCAGGCTCATGTAATGTTAACATATGCAGTAATGTGGTCCCATGGCATATCAAGGAAGAGGGTGTCATATCAATAAGGGTGTGTACACTCCCCATAGCCACGGTAAGGCTTGACAGTTGTCAGTGTAATTGTTATGTATTGGTCATACATGCACCGCTGATGTTGACATCTGTAAATCAGACATCAGGCATTCACAAATGACATCTGTCCACATATCATCCCAGGTATGTGTCAAACAAACACACAGGGGCTGTGAGCAGCAGAGCAGATATAACTGACACAGTAATACACATTCAGCAATGGTCTGTACACCTGTGAGGTATGGTGCACAGTACATGGCAGGGTGCTGAACAGGTGCACAGCAATACTGTGTACATGAATGCAGTGTTTTCCAGTGAAAGGGGCATCACCTACTAACACAACCCATGCATCACACACATGTATACTGTTGCTAGCATGGATTGACTATAGCTGCACTGTATGCTGTTGAGTACCATATGTTATGCATGTTGACAGATGGGTAATGGAAGGTCTGTGTGTAATATCTTTGTATAACCTCACCTGTAAGTGTGTGTGGGGGGTATTTTGTCTGTAAGTGCAATCTGGTGGAGTGAAGGGGGTTTGATGCATGTAGGATGTGTGTGTGTGTGTGTGTGTGTGTGTGTGTGTGTGTGTGTGTGTGTGTGTGTGTGTGTGTGTGTGTATGTGTGTGTGTGTGTCCATGTATGTACATGTGTGATTGTGGGGTTGTTCATACATCTCAACTTCCCTTTGGAATCGTGCAGTACATGGACATGGACTGACACATGAGACACCAGGAATACTTGTCTGATATGTAATCTCAGGACAGCTGATAATATAATAAGGTCTGTAGCATGGAACATGCATTGGGAGGGAAACTAGACACCAGGTATACTGTTAAAACTGCAATCAGCAGAAAGGTGAAAGAATACCCACGTATGCAGCACTATAGATGCATTGTGGAGTTACTAGACAACACCAGTGAGTGTATCCAAATATTACTGTTGTCCACATAATACGTTAATAGAGCAACAGATCTTGCATCTACTTTGCAAAAGTTATGTATGACACTCCAGTGCGTGACATTATTGAGTGACTGTAGTAGCCCCTAACATATGGGGGCCAAACTCACGATGTCTGGACAAACCCAGAGTGAACAGTGGATGACAACAGTGAGTCCTTGTAAAACCGACTCCAATCAAGTCAAAGAGGTAATAGAGTAACAGGTCATGCTTTGTGATCACTTGTCTAGGCATTTAGAAGAATGATGCATTAATGATTGGTATTAATGAGTGTAAGTTTCCAAATGTGATGCAGGATGGGGAACTTAAGAGAATAAACTTGGGACAGTCTGTAAACTCAGGAACAGGTAGGTATTATGGTGGAATGTCAGTGTGTGTGTGTGTGTGTGTGTGTGTGTGTGTGTGTGTGTGTGTGTGTGTGTGTGTGTGTATGTACTGTTAAGCAATGGCATAGAGGTCTTAAAGTGCATTTCCTGTTTTCCCCTCACAGGTGGTGAGGTGGGTCAGGGTCCCTCCTGCATGCAATCTGATGTTGGTGTCCATACAGATACTAAAAATGATGATAGGTGTGTTGAGGCACAGGCAGGGTTGTCAGAGGCTGAAACTGTGCCATCGTTTGACATCCCCCTGTTATCCACCCCATCCCCGCACACAGTCACAGTGCCTATAAATACCCCATCACCAGTGGCCATAGCAGAGAGACAGTTGGCGGTTGGTGGCAGTGCACAGGACAGTGTGGTATCTATGGCTGCTGTGTCTAGACACAGCAGCCATAGCTGGATGTCCAGCAGGGTACCACATAGGCAGATGTACAGGGGTGCTCATGGGAGTGCTGCTGGCCATTGTGCCCCTGGCAGAAGTGCTACATCTGGTACCATCAGACACATGTTTCAGGCTGTCATGGAGGTGCAGGCATGTATGGAATGGTACACCAGACAGGGTCTGAGGCTGCAGAGGGCTGCTTTTACAGCTGTAAGCGACAACATCTGTGATCTTGCAGGTGCCCACCATTATTATACAGAGGTTATGAATAGATGGTGGGCCTCCTCAACCGTGGATTGTCCGTGCTAGAGCATGTGGTGGGACTGGTGTGATGGCCATGTGGATGTAGGCCAGCAACACCAACATCTGGAGGTCAACATGGATGTGCAAGGACACCAATCCACTCCTGTAGTGGAAGTACCAGCCCCAGCACTGTAGGGGAGGGCACTGTCCATACCACACCACAGCAGGCTACATGCACGTGGCCCTGGCCAGTCCCAGGAGGGACCTGGTTCCAGCAGACATATGTCATTATCAGGGGAGAGTAGCTTATTGAGGCTTGTACCTGGACATGCCGGTGGAACCCCTGGTAAGCACAGTTCTCATGTCCATGGCTGGAGGTGGTGAACTGCACACCCTGCCAGGTATGGTCTGCAGCTGAACAACAAACACATGTATAGGGCAGTCACATGGCAAAACTATGTGCACGCATACTCACACACAGTACAAACACACCTGGGGCAACCCCATACCTACACACACCACATCACCATGGCCATATCAGTAATTAAAACCCCTCACTCACACACATGATGTCAAACGTATGGCCCAGCCTAGATCTCTGGCAAACCAACAACACACGTCGTGCATATGATGATACCTGTGCCACATCCCTGTCATCCATAACATTGCTGCAGGGACAGGCTAATATGGTTCTGATGCACACAGTGACTGTACTACAGTGTACCAATGTACTGCTGCATAACATGTTGTCAGCAGTAATGTTTAATGCTTACATGTCAGGTAGTGTAGCTCTCCAGCCATGATGCATTATAGCTGTTAGTAACACAGAGTGATTGTGGTCTCCATAATGTTATCCATTTGTGTTGTAGGTGTCCATTTGTCAGCAGGAGGATGGACTGCTGTCATATCTCACAAGGGGTATGGCACTGTGGTGACACTTTGGCTGTGCCATATCCTGGGTACAGGTGAAAACATGTCACAGGTCTGTATAACAGTTACTGCTTGTGCCACATGGCCGATAGGTCTGGGGGTGGTGTATACAGGTGAGTGCATGGTGGCTGCTGTTAGCAGCCCTTCTACAGTGGACACTGGTAGTGGTACTGGGTGGTACACACCACATGTTTGGGTATAACACACACAGAAGCTTTGGCGTTGATGCACTACACAGAGAATACTGTGCACATGGATGTATGTACCTGTGCAAGGAACCCATTGTAGCCTATGTAATTCCACCAAGCCAGACTATGTAGAACAACACATTGTGGAATAAGCAGTCCGCTAGTTTAATGTCATTGACGATTGTACTGGAAGGCTATATGTCCCCTTCCCCAATGTAGTGCAATCCTCAACACGGTAAACATATGTGTGCTGGAGTGGGTGGCACACCCCTACCCTTTGGAGGGTGAGAGGTGCTGTAGAGCCACAGATAGTGTGATAGACAAATACCTAACCTGTTAAAATGAACATGAATATGTACAGTATTACGGCCAGCTACATGGGTGGATACACTCAACAGTAACCGCAATGATGTTGGCTGTGCCCACAAAAGCCACACTCAGCTATGTATACCAACCCCAGTATCGCTGCACACTTCTACAGTGGGGAAGAGGCCATTTACACAGCTAACAGTAGTTGTTATGGAATGTATGTCCATGGGATGATACCTGTGGCATGTTAGTATATGCCACACAGTTCTTGGACAGCTGACCCCCCTGGGACATGTATATTCTGCAACCTGAAGTAGATCCCTCCACATACACACACACACTCATACTTGGCAACACTGGGACTAGACCCCTACCTAGGTATGCAGTGCTACTGATGTGTGCGGCTTTAATTGCACACACCACACAGCTTTTAGGATGAGGTGTGTTCCAGGTTACATGTTACATGCAGAACATCCCCAGCCATGTACAGTATGGTAATGGGGGATGTAATGGTTATGGTGTGACATACCGTCATATACACATTGACAAACACATAATCATACACAGATCCGAGAGACCTGGGCCTATCAGTGCCAAGTACCTTGTCAGTGTGTCCAATGTGTTACAGGTAGGTTGCACACAGCACATGCACAAGTGGGCTGGATAGTGTTATCAGTCACCTGTATGGTTGGTGGTGACAGTGGTCACCATACAGTGGTACATGGGATATGTACCAGGGGTACCATGGTGTAATGACAGTATATCCAGCACCCACACCCCACTGTGGATATTGTATGCACTGGAACCCATGATGACATTCTGACATACCCACCATCACACATTGACCAGGACTGCAATACAACCCCTTGTCCATCCCAAGAATGCTACTACAGGGATATGCATCTAATGCACATGCCACAGACATAGTAGGGTGATGCATTGTCATGCCCCTCTTATGGGCAGCAGCATCACTATCCCTAATACTGTGTGGCAATGCATATTGTAATAGGACTATGTTGCCTCAGAATGCTGCACCCTACATATATACACACACATGCACACATACACATACTTGCCAGAACTCAGTGGGTATCCCTTGCCTATCAACCCATTTGTACAACAGTGTTGTGCTGGTACTACAAGGCCCAGGTTGCCCTTAGGGAGAGGAGCATAACAAGGTACATGTAATGTCTGGTACAGCAGCAGCCACATCTAACTATGGCAATGGGTGGTGCGGTGGGTGTGAAGGACCTCAGGGTATTCCCAACTACAGGTCTGCTAACACACAGACACTGATATTCTCAGTAATGCACACATACACATTTGTCAGTACTGGGGTGCATTGGTGCAGGTGATCATAGGTGTGTACCAGGCTATTGTCCATGGAGAGATGGGAAGTGTAGGGGATGTGTGTACAGTGGTATCATGCCACCTGCCATGTGCCAGCAGGCCATCTATCAAAAGATACCACTGTGGTGACCCTCAGGGTGTGAGTGACATGCATCAGCCAATCTTCTGGGTGCTTCCTGCAGAGGGCCGGTGAGGTGCTCCAGTTGACATGTACACAACATGTATTACATAACATGGTTAGTGTCTGTCTTGGAGACCTGTACCCAAACATGTTCTGTTGACTGTGGTAGTGTAGTTGGGGTATCCATGGCATGTGGTGCGTACAAGGTGTTGAGTCCTATCTGTGCCATTTATAACACAGCTGGGAAGACATGCCAGTGTCAGTGAAGCATAGATTGCCTGTATGTATCCAAGATGGATACCTGACATCTGCACATCTATAAAGGGACTGACAGACATCAGCTCGCCATCTAGCTATGCAGTAGGATGAATGTGTTGACAGATAAACATCTGATACCAATAGGTATGCCATTACTACATGATGGCAGCACTCACTGACATGTGCTATACAGACAGTAGTCTACAGTTATTTTTCACATGCCATATCATTATCCAGTAGGAAATATATAATGTGACACAGCTCACACACCAGGAACACGACAGTGAGGACTCAGAGTCCATCTATGCATGCAGGGATGCTTGTTTCCAGTACTACAATTAGCAATCTACTCTTGCTTGGGAAAGCACTGTCAACAGTAGTAACGTAATGATACACTACATGCCAGTGTGACTGCATATAACCTGGGATACTACTCTTGTATGTAACACATTCACATGGATAAGTGTGTTGGACAAGCCATATATACTCAAGTGTCCAAGACAGGAGATGCACACCCCTTGCTACTGTAATGACAGCACATAGACGCATGTTATGTACATGGCATTTCATAGACTTATTACAGATAGTAAGATGTATAAAAGTACAGCGGAATCAACCAAGAAATAATTAGCACAAATAATGAAAATTCCACTGTATTAGTATCACAGTCCCATCAAAAAAACTGAATGGCACAAGCTGGAAGTAATCCGCAAAACACACTTTTATTGTAGAAATTAAAAAAGTTAAGCGCTTTCATAATGTGTACACGTCATCAGAACACCACATACTACTATCTGCTGGGTTAAATACAGTTCATAAACTAATCAGCGCAGTAACTTATGAAACACCAATAAACATTTAAAGTGCTCTCGCTAAAAAAACTACAAATGCTAATCATCACATATCATGATGACAGATACAATTTCATGTGTAATTCTAATAATATAAAAAATAATTTAATTGAAACGTATTACAAATTTAAGACAGGAAAATACCCTGACAGTAATTCCAACAGTACACTGGTTAGGTTCAAAAAGGGCAATTGTAGGACACAGCATGTGATATACTTGGCAAAGTGAGTAAAGTGCCCATGTTATTATGTTGGAAAAACTGATAGGTGCCTTAGGAACCGTATATACGATCATTATTATTGTATCAAGAAGAAGGATACAAAAAATGCATTATATAGGTACCTTGAAGTAAGCCCGAATTGTGATTTATTTAAATTTGCTATTCTAGAACAAGTTAGAGTAAACCCCTGGGGAGGGAATGTTAGGACCAAACTGGGTGAATGTGAGATTAAATGGCAAATATTATTGAATGCAGCAGTATATCCAGGTATCAATGAAGTTATTTCCATCAAACCAGTTCTCGAAGCCAGAGTTTAACATTATATAAATATCCACATGAAATATTATATAGAAAATGTTTTTAAATTTGTAATACGTTTCAATTCAATTATTTTTATATTATTAGAGTTATACATGAAATTGTATCTGTCATCATGATATGTAATGATTAGCATTTGTAGGTTTTTTAGCGAGAGCACTTTAAATGTTTATTGGTGTTTCTTGAGTTACTGCAATGATTGGTTTATGAACTGTATTTAACCCAGCAGATAGTAGTATGTGGTGTTCTGATGAAGTCTACACATTGTAGATGAAAGCGCTTAACTTTTTAAATTTCTACAATAAAAGTGTGTTTTGTGGATTACTTCCAGCTCGTGCCATTCAGTTTTTTTTAATGGGACTGTGATACTAATACAGTGGAATTGTCATTGTTTGTGCTAATTACACTTATTACATATGACATTACCCTGCTATGTTATCAGACTGGGATGTGAGCACTGGTTACTAGGGCTGAGCCATGCTTAATAGGTGTCAGCATTGCTGTAATATAACAGCTAAGCACATTTGCGCACTGGTAAGTGAAGCCTACACGGTGTAAGCGCCCGTACATTTAACCATACATTAGCACTGCTTAGCTTCACACAAACCTGTGCAAATGCACTTAAAGCTGCTCAAAACTGCCTTAATCACTCTGTATCCAACAGACCTTGTTATGCACAGCAACAAAATAAACAGCCCTGACAGGTCTTGAACCCAGGACCATGTACGCTATAGTCACAACAGATAACCACTATACCATTACAGCTGTGAAGACACTTGTTGTTTTTCCAATATATCTGTCAGTACACATATTGAATAGTATTGAACAATTGCTGTGGCATCTACAATTGTGTAGTACTTGTTAGTGATATTACTGTTACATCAAATATGTTGTTATATCTAAATATACACATATCAGATACATATGGTGTGATACATCTGAGAAGGTATACACAACACTAATGTTTACACATGACAAGGATATGGATATATACATATACATATGTAGATATATGTTGGCATGCACATACACATATATATTCATATATATGTATTTATATACATTTGTATAGTGCATTTTATATATATATATATATATAAATATATATATGTGTGTATATCCATATATATATATATATATATATATATATATATATATATCTATCTATATATATATATATACATGTTTACCATATGTCCAGAACATGGAGTGGAGTCATACCTCAGCACCAATAGTCTCAACCTCTTATTGCAAGGGGATGTATTGTATGTATTGCAGGTATATACGTAGACTGTTGCTACTGTAACAGGGGTGTCTTAACATACATGTTGTGTGTGGGAGGTCACATCTGCTATTGACATGTATGCCATCAGTTACTGACAGACATCCTAAGGTCATCATAGTACACTACCACTGATATCACAGTAATGATCCTGTGGACTACAGCAGAGATATGACCAATAAATGTGGACAGTCTGGCACACTCTGGTCAGTCCAGAGGTATACACAGATCCCCTTAGTGTGAGGCATGTGGACCAAGCCTGACAATGTGGATGTTAACAGCCATGTACATGGGTATATCACGTACATACTGGTCTACATATGCCCCAAAGTTTATGCATTCACACACTCCTGTCTGTCCTGACACATAATAACTGGTGGTGCAGAGGTCACATGGCCACATACTACCCAGTAGTTAGTGACATACATCTGTACAGCATCCCACTGCTTTGTCAGAAATACATGACAGTTATGGTGGCCCAGCAGCAGTACATCTGGCAAATATCTGGACATAACATCACACTGGGTAATTACACTAAGCTGCTAGGCATGTAACAAAGCACTGTGCAAACTACAAGCAGACTGCCACTACAGTAGCCTACATTTCTTATGGGGGAATACACATGTACCTGCAAGTATGTCAGGCTCTACAGGCATGTCACAGCACACAGTAACAGACACCTGTGTGAAAGTGCATACCCACAACCAATGTGAACACAGCCACAGCCACATATGGTAAGCAAGCTTAATATTACAGTATATAGGCTGTCTGATCAACACCATCCTCATATGTGCCACTCACACACTAACCCTATATATACTGGGCCACGACACAGTGTGGTCCGATGCCTGTCTGTGGTATGGGACATGTGTGTTTTGGCCCTACAAACATGTAAGCCGATAGGATACCATACACTGAAGCAGCATATAACATCAGATAGAACAGGATCAAGAACAATGACATCTACCACAGTCTGTACACAGGCCAAGGTATGTATTCACAAAACACATACTGTCAACAATCACCATAAGTACACAGACCTCACTACTGTACACACAACCACAGAATGCCCAGGTTATGTCATCAAATATAACCCCTACTATACATAACATGTCTAGCAGTCTGATATCTGACTGTCTTGTTATCAGGTATGATGTCAATAAATAATGGTGTACAGAACATATGCACCTCTTACTGCATGACATATGTACAAAGGTTGACAGACTTGTGGCTGGAGGAAAAACACTGGGCCAATATTGGCATGTTGCTGTGATAACCTCATACATTTACCGCTGTAACAGGGTTTGTTATGACATATGTCCTATGAGGGATATGAAGTCAGTAACTCTCATGGCTGTCACCATGTACTGACTGAATCCTCAGACTATGCTTCTGCAGTTCAAAGATAGGTGATCTGTGATAACACAAGCCACATAAGACTCCAAACATTGGCCAGTCTGCAGATAACCCTACAGGTGGGAGTTTCCTCACACACATAACACTGTCATGACAGGTATTAAATCATGTAGACCAGCCATATCCACACAAACCCTGTTAAATCAACATTACTCCAAATGCATAAGAGTAACACTTGCATTCTGTAGTCATGTCTGGAACATCCCCCTCCTGTTTGTTGGCCTGTCTCCACAGTGTATGTTGTTAGAGGTATATCCCACTACCATCTGTGATGCTGTTTGCCAAACACTGACATGAAGTCCTGCCCACAGTGAAAGAAAAGGGCCAACATTCACATGATGTTCCTAGTTATATGAGTGTGTTTCCATGCAATTGCATATGGGAATGTTACCACAGCTGTTCCACATGCAATCAGCTAGTGGAGGAGTGCAATTCATGCAGAGGCCATCAGCTGATCATGAGCATCACTTACAAAACACAAGCTGCTGCCTAAGCAAAGCAGGTGTACTTCTCTGCATCCACCAGAGAGGGAGTGAGAGAGAGAGACAGGGACAAAGTAATACAGGGAGGGGGTGGGAGAGTAAAACCTAAGCATGTTTGTGTCACACACTTACCAGTACGGGGTTTCAAACCCCTGCCTGGCCATGTATTGCTATCACATGTCTATGCAGTTATTGCATGCGCCACAGAGCTTACATGTTGGGGAGTTGTCCAAAGGTATATTCGATGGTGAATGACATCAGCAACAGTGATAAAGGAGGGATAAGGTAGGTGTAGTGCACATACCTGTCCACATGAACAGGTGTCAAGGTTGACACAGCCACACTCTTAGGGACTCACACACATTATCACAGTTGGCAGGGTCATGATTAGACTTCCTAACTAGCTAATTTGTCACAATACAGTAATACGCAGGTAACACATGCACCACAAAGGTTATCAGGATGATATATGGACAAAGGGTATGTCAAGATGCCTGACATTAGAAGGCATGCTTCATAGGCCAATGGGAGGTGTAGTGAGTGTGACTGGTGTCCAAATCATTTTACTGCACACACACACACACACACACACACACACACACACACACACACACACACACACACACACACACACACACACACAGGTTTGCCAGTAATGACATACATGGGTGCATTGCTTCACAGGTGTGTAATGGTTGACTGTGCTAGAAGGCTGTACAAGGCTAGGTAAAGGGTATACCTTGGCATCAGGCCACATGACAGTGGTCTGCAGTGTGGCTCAGGGGTGTAGTGTCTGGATTGGCCACACAGGTGGGTATTGTATTCACCATCCAGTCATCTGGGTTACTATTGTGGGTGGCCAGTGCTGTGCAATGCTTGCCATGTATGTGTTCTATATTCCATGACATGGACGGTGTCTGGGATGTGTGCACATCCCACATGCATGTTTTGTGACATGTGGAAGTGTACCTGGGGTGTCTGGGGCATGTTGTGTACACAGATTGTTATCATCAGATGTGCCATTCCTGACCTCATGTGGTGAGAACTGGCAATGGACACCAAGTTGACCTTGCACCTATATTGACAGCATGATACAGATATTCCCTGGTGTCAGTGGTCATCTGTCCATACAGGCCATGTGTATAAGGCATGGTATGTCCTTTGTGGGTTACATTTGCTGGCTCTACAGTTTTGCAGGCATCCAGTGGGGAACATAGTGAAGGAGCACTGTATGCAATGATTTGTCTATTGTAGGGATGGGACAGGGTACCACGTCCTCTGAAGTCCACTGCAATCACATCATGGTTACTATCTGTGGGCAATATGCAGGAAACTACCAACATAGTGGCTGTTGCCTAGCCGAGTGTGTTTGTGTATGAGACATAGGTGGAAAGTGTTCTCTGGGTAATACAAGGGTTGCCTATATTGTTCACCAAGCCATACATGTAGGGATATGGATTGTCTACCCCAGCCTCTCTGCTGTTTGACATCTGTTATCCTTGTAAGGTGGACATTGTAACATATAATAGGCCCACCATATAAGAAATTTGCAAAACCCGCTCCACAATGAATCCTGTTGTTACACACTCACAACTACCTCCACACAGGAAAAGTATAACACACACACACACACACACACACACACACACACACACACACACACACACACACACACACACCCCAAGTCTCACAGTTGCCATGTCTGAGACTAGAGCTCCTACCTAACTAGTACATCACACTACAGTATTACGCAGTTATAGCACACGCCACAGAGATTACTGGGCTACTCCTTCCCCAAAAGTGTATTTCAAAGTGAATGACATCAACAGGCTTACCAAAGTAGAGCAATGGAAGTTGTAGTGACTGTGAATGGCCTCAAAAGCAATGATCCCTACACAAACAAACAAGCACACACACAAACACACAAACTTTTACACTTGCCATGTCTGTGATTAGAACTCCTACCTAACTAGTACATCACATTACAGCATTACACAGTTACAGTACATGCCATGAAGCTTACAGGGCTAGCCCTTCCCCAAAGGTGTATTTCAAAGTGAATGACATCAGCAACCTTGCCATGGTTGGGCAATGGAAAGTGTAGGTCATAGGTTCATAGGTTAGTACTAGGCTATCAGCCCTAGGGCTTATACATGCCTAGACATGACAATTCCCTGGTTATGTCTTCCCACAATATTTACTTCCCTGGACCCCTGTCTAGCAGGGCAGCTGACATGATCCCCGGGGTCAATTTCCTATCTCCAATCATCCAGGTTCCTTTTGAAGAGTGCCAAAGAGGCATTCTGCTTGACATGTATGGGCAGTCTATTCCAGAGTCCGGGGAGTCTCTGGGTCAGGAATACATCCCTCCAGCATGTATTGTTCATTGTGATGACAAGATTTGGATCCCTGGAGCATGTGGCTGTGAGGGTTTGGAATTCTTTAAGTGTAGCATGTCCAACAGCTGTGGGTTTGACATGGCATGGTATGTTAAGCAGAGATCACCTCTGAGAACACATTATGTGACAGAATATAGCTGGATGATTTTCAGACGGTCAGCATAGGATATCTGGTTTAGGCCTGTGATTCTTTTAGTGAGGTATGTCTGCAGCCTTTCTAGTTGTTGCAGATGTCTTGTGCGGTACATAGACACTGGGCCATTGCAGTCTGTACTAGGTCTACTAAGAGCTGACTACAGTGGGACAATGGCTTCCTTTTTCCTTAGTGGTGAGGTGTGCCACATAGGTGGATTTCCTGACTGTTGTGGCAATGTAGTTGTCAAAGGTGAGACCACTGTCCACCTGTGTCCCTAAGTTTCTTATCACACTTTAGGTGTTTAGTGTACTGCCACCTATGTGGTACTTCACAGGTACATGTCCCTTCCCAAAGGGGATAACTATAAATCTCTTGGCATTGATCTTGAGGCCATGACTCAGGCACCAAGCATGTCTTTCTGTAAGGCCCTTCTGTAGAATATCCACATCATGTGGGGATTCAATATTGGCTCCCAGTGTGCAGTCATTTGCAACCTTTGTTTGCCAGAGCCCCTTACTGTTGGACTGTACTTTAGAGCAGTAGATGCCAAATAAGGGCAGTGCCAGGACTGAACACTAAGGTACTTCAACTGTCACTTGTCTGGGGCTAGGGTTGGTGTCACCTACATTTACAGTGTGGATTCTGTCAGTACAGCAGTTGGCAGCCCATCGGATGACATAGGGATTAATGGCCAGCTTCTTACATTTATCTATGATTCCAGACCGGGGTAATGGTGTTGAAGGCCTTAGCGAGGTCCAGATAGGCTGTGTGAACCACCTTACCCTCGTCCACAGCTCTGGAGATGGATTCACAGTTGTCAATCAGGTTGAGGTGACATAATCAACCCTTCACAAACCCAACCTGGTTGGAGTCCAGTGTTTGCAGGTTGCCAATGTCTTTGTTTTAATTTCCATGATAACACATTCCATGGCCTTGCAGATCAGGCATGTCATACTGCTGGGGTGGTAGTTCCCAGGATCCAAGGTGGATCCCCCCTTGTGGACTGGGATAACTGTAGCTGTGTGCCACACAGTGGGCATGAAGACTGAGGTGTGGCTATGATTAGACATGCCATATAGGTGAGGTGCCAGTTCATTTTGTAGCACATGTAGTACACAGCCTGGGATGTTGACTAGTCCCATGGCTGCTGTTGTCTTAGCTCTGCAGAGTGTGGTTTTTACCTATGTGGCCATTATTACTGGAATCTGGCAATCTTTCCGTGTTGAGATGGGCCCTTTTGGGGGTAGGAGGAGGTGGAGTTGGCACTGAATCGATCTGCCAGGATATTGGCAATATCCTTGGAGCAGTATATTTAATGCCATCCTGTTGTAGCTCAGAGCAGATCTGAGCATTGCCATTTAGATTCCTGACATAGCTATGGAATGGCTTGCAGTTGTCTTTGGCATCTTTGGCTATATTATGTTCGTAACTAGCTTTGGTGGATGTTATGAGGGAGCTCAGCTTCTTACTGTGGCTGGTAAGGGAGTATTTTGCATCCTGGAAATTCCCCCGTTTCTGCAACAGCTTTCTCCTTTTGTTGTACAGTATATGTTTATGGCAGGGGGCCACCACATTGGCTTCCTTTTCTTGGTGGGGAGCATCTTGGTTCTATATTGGATGGCACGATTCATGCACGAGTGGATGTGCTCGTACAGTTCCTTCATGTAGGATTCAGCAGTCGTTCTTTCAGTTCCCATCTGCATAGGTGTCATGACGTTAGTCATGTCTCACATGTGTAGCATGAAGTTGGCTTTGGAGATGTGTGTTACGGAGATTTCCTTACTGGGGTGTGGGTGAGGGATGTTGATGTTAAGGGGTATTAGCTCATGGACAGACCTGACCACCAATGGGGTGACCATAGGTGTGGAGCATTGATTTCCCATGTTGGTAATGACCAGGTCTAGGATATTTGAGCCCCTGGTGGGACTATGGGTTACTTGATCCAGGGCATTGGGAATTATGACTTCCAAGAACCATTGGGCACACGTGTTGGTACACAAGTATTTTTCCCAGTTAATGGCAGGGTTGTATAAGCCACCCAGTATTAGGGTGTTTGGTTGTATCATAATATTTCCCAGTATGTTTCAAAAGCTGTAGTGGGAATCATGGGGCATGGTGGGGGATCTATAGCAAGCTATACAATTTGGATTGCAGTCTGACCTAGTCTTAGTTGCACCGGGGGTATTTCAAGCACATTCTGTTGGACAAGTAGCCTGGTGGTGTGAATATCCTTGGTGAATATGGACACTCCTCCACCTTTATTGTTTTGGTCCTGGTTTGGTGGCCAACAGGTGTGGTGAGAGCTGTACCTGGTATTGCAGGGGTGCTCTCTGGAGCCTTGGATCAGGTCTCTGTTACTGCACAGATATCAATGTTCTCCATTTTTAGGTGTGCCTAGTGACTGTGAATGGGCACAAAAACATTGATCCCCCCCACACACACACACACACACACACACACACACACACACACATACACACACACACACAGAGTTTCACAGTTGCCATGTCTGGGAACAGACCTCCTACCTAACTAGTACATCACACTACAGCATTACACAGTTATAGGACACACCACGTAGATTACTAGGCGACTCCTTCCCCAAAGGTGTATTTCAAAGTGAATGACATCAGCAGCCCTGCCAAAGTAGGGCATTTGACATTGCAGTGAGTGTGAATGGCCTCAAAAGGCATTGATTCCTACACAGACAAACACACACACACACAGTTGCCATGTTTGGGATTAGAACTCCTACTAACTGGTACATCACACTACAGCATTACACAGTTATAGGACGCACCATAGAGATTACTGGCCTACTTCTTCCCCAAAGGTGTATTTCAAGGTGAAGACATGCAGTTTGTGTGCATGGGCCATAATCCATTCATCTAGAAGCAGACACACAACACTCAGGCACACACAGGTTTATATTCCACAGGTACATTTATACAACTGCTAGATGACTACTGACTTGTACAGTCATGTTACATGGTTAGCACAAGCACCGCAGGCACTATAGTGCTGAGGGATACCAGAAGCAAATTTCTACAATGATTGACATTTGCACAAGTGGTTTTAGCCAATTGGATGTGTGCTGGGTGGGACAGGCCTCATGATGGGAGTCTCTTTGTCACTGTCTGTCACTCTCTTCCACACATCTATGTGTGTGTAATTTTGGCCTATTATAGTGTAATAAAACCACAAAAATAGGTGTGGACCTCTTGGGTTTTCGATCCTGAGTGATGCCTGCCCAGAGGGAAGGAATAACCAGTTTACAAAGCCTTTCACTCTTGATCCTAAACGGTGAACAGATTTCCACATGTAGTCGGTGGTGGAGCTAGCTCTAAAAAGAGCTGTTTTAGCCCTGTGTGCAGCTGGAGCTCTATATAGAGCTGTTACAGATCTCTATGAGCTCTGAGAAGAGCTGTTTTGTGTTTTGAATGCCCTTTTGGGCAGATGCGGTAGTTCTAAAAAGAACTGTTTTGTTTGGTTCACTGAAGCTGTGTCTGTGCCTCTGGCTGGTCTTACCGGAGCTGATACAGATTTCTGTGAGCTCTAAGAAGGGCTGATTTGTGTTTTGAATGCCCGTTCGGGTGTTGGTGGTAGCTCTAATAAGCACTTTTTTGTTTTATTCTTCAATGTGTCTCCGGTTGCTCTTACCAGAGCTTATACAGATCTCTGTGAGCTCTGAGAAGAGCTGTCTGGTGTACTGTGAGCTCTGAGAAGAGCTGTTTGGTGTGAGGTGCAGATCCACGTGAGTTCTGAAAAGAGCTGTTTTGTGTATGGACACAATGGGCTCTGGGAAGAGCTGCTGTTGTGTCCTTCCGTGTTTCGCGGTGGTGTCGATCTCCATTGTCTTTCTTCTTGAACAGATCTTCGGTTCTTTTGCTATGTGTATTTGTGCGCTCCCCAAGCGCTGGTCAGAATGACCTGAGAGCTGTTGCTGTGCTGCTTTTATGCTACTGTGAAGGGGGCATGGTTGAGAGATGTCCAATGAGAAGTGACTAGTTGGGGGTGTGGCCCTAGTAGGCCTACAAGGTGAAGACGGACCTGGTTGGAAGCATCTCATTCCTCTTATTTAGTTCCTTTTTATTATCCAGCTACTTGTTCATATGTGCCATTCCTAACCTCTAGCAATGCGTTGGAGCATTTTGCTTTGTCACAATTATACCTATGTTTGTAATAACTGCTAAAACTTAAATTTATCCAAAAAATAAAATTAAATTTAAAATTAAATTTAAATTTAAAATTAAACTGTAAAACAGAGATCTTGGGCAATATTCTGGGGTTACTGACTATAGTTCTAAATTTAGACTTGCCATTACCATCTGTAAAACATTGGAAGCAAACTTGATTCTGAGAAAGATTCTGAGATGTCCGGCACTTTCGGGGCAGATAGGAAGGTAGCCTGTCTGCCGCTCCTTCATCAGGGAGAGTGTGCATTAGGTAGTAAAAAGTTAAATGTAGTTTGACATTGAAATTTTACCTTTTAAATTAAAAATAATTAAAAGTTGAGCTAACAATTGTAACTTTTGTGAGGGCTGGTACATTAACTTACTGCAATTTTAGTTCTGCTTATAAACAATTATTGTTCAAAAAATGAATACATTATGCCTTATACCAGTGAGAAAACAGTGAGCGAAATAGATAGCATATCTTACTAGGAGCCGATTAGTTGTAGTTAGCATGGTTAAGTGCCCTGAGGTTCAGGACTGGGGTGATGGTCTCCATGTAGTTGAGACCCGGAGGGTGCCTTGCTTCAAGTTGTAACTGCCAGATAAGTTCTTTTTTCTCTACTCTTGAATTGAAGTCCCCATTGAAAGGGATCTTCTCCAGCTGTTCGAGTATCAGGAACTTAAATCTTTCGTGTCCTGGTTTTTTTGTTGCGTGTGTTGCTAGTTTATTTGTTGGTATCTTGTGCCTGATGTCGTATAGGTGTTTGGCAATCCTGGTTTTGAGGGACTTGATGGCCTTGCCCAAGTAGAAGGCTTGACATTTGCAGCAGTTTGCTCTGTAGACAACACCTTCTGTGTTGCAGCCTCCGAATGCTCTTGTGGTTATTGTATTTTTGTTGTTGGGGCAGTAGAAGTGGTCCGTGCCTGCCATGTATTTACAGTAGAAGCAGGGGGATAAGTCACTACACGGATAGGTGCCGTATCTGTCGAGTTGTCTTGGTGGGGGTCTCTCGAGGTGGTCTTTTAGGTTGGGTCCTCTTTTCATCGTGAACCCTGGTGCTTCAGGGAAGATGTGTCCAAACAATCTGTTTGAAGTGATGATGGTCCAGATTTCATGGATGATCTTTTGTATGTCCTTATAGTCCGTGGAGAAATGTAAAATAAAGTTGAGCCTATATTTGTTTTCATACCTGTTTTTAGTCCCTAGGCTCTGTTGAAGTATGAATGTTTTTTCCTTTCTGTTGTTCATGATGGGGTCCAGAATCTGGTGCAGAGTTCTGTCCGTGTAGCCTCTTGCCAGGAAATCATTTTCCAGGTCTTTAATGTTGTGGAGAAAGTCGTTAAGGTCTTTGGTGATTCTGGAGATTCTGAGTCCCTGTGATTTTATCACGTTTCTTTTGAGCTTGTACGGGTGCATGCTGCTGCTGTGGAGTAAAAAGTTTACTCTTGTAGGTTTCCTGTACAAGTTGTGGTTGAAGTCGTTGCTGCTGGTGTTCTTGGAAAGGCGCAGGTCCAGGAATTCGACTTGTATTGGGCTGGTTTTGATGGTGAACCTGAGGAAGCTGGTGCTGCTGTTGATGTGGTCTAGGAAGTCCTGTAGTTTCTGGGGGGTCCCATTCCAAACTAAAAAGATGTCATCAATGAAATGAAAGTAGCACCCCATGTCCTTATAGAACTCCGAGTTGTATACGTGGTCTTCTTCCCATTTTCTTAAAGCTGTGTTAGCTAGGCTTGGGGCCATGGCTACTCCCATTGCTATTCCTGTGGTTTGTTGGTAGGTTTGACCATTGAAGCGGAAGTAGTTGTTGTTGAGAATAAGTGAGAGGATTTTTCCAAACTTGTTTCCAACCAGGTCCATCTTCACCTTGTAGGCCTACTAGGGCCACACCCCCAACTAGTCACTTCTCATTGGACATCTCTCAACCACGCCCCCTCCACAGTAGCATAAAAGCAGCACAGCAACAGCTCTCAGGTCATTCTGACCAGCGCTTGGGGACTCACACATAGCAAAAGAACCAAAGATCTGTTCAAGAAGAAGAACAACGGAGATCGACACCACTGCGGAACACCGAAGGACACAACAGCAGCTCTTCCCAGATCCCATTATGTCCATACACAAAACAGCTCTTTTCAGAGCTCATGTGGATCTGTACCTTACACCAAACAGCTCTTCTCAGAGCTCACAGTACACCAAACAGCTGTTCTCAGAGCTCACAGAGATCTGTATAAGCTCTGGTAAGAGCAACCGGAGACACATTGAAGAATAAAACAAAAAAGTTCTTATTAGAGCTACCACCAACACCCGAACGGGCATTCATAACACAAATTGGCCCTTTTCAGAGCTCACAGAAATCTGTATCAGCTCCAGTAAGACAGCCGGAGGCACAGACACAGCTTCGGTGAACCAAACAAAACAGTTCTTTTTAGAACTACCGCATCTGCCCGAAAGGGCATTCAAAACACAAAAGAAGCTCTTCTCAGAGCTCATAGAGATCTGTAACAGCTCTATATAGAGCTCCAGCTGCTCACAGGGCTAAAACAGCTCTTTTTAGAGCTAGCTCCACCACTGACTACACGTGGAAATCTGTTCACTGTTTAGGATCAAGAGTGAAAGGCTTTGTAAAATTGGCCTATTATAATGTGTTGTCCTTGGATATATGTGTGTATTCCTATCCAGTTTGTGTGCAAAGCATGACTGGTGTGTACTGAGGAGTGTGTGCACAAACATCTGTGACTGTCAGATATGTATAGTCCACTGTTGTTGCCAGACATGGGCTTCATTTCAGAAAGTGTGTGAGCATGCCCAGTATGACCTTTCAGTATTTTGTTGTCAGACATGGCCTTCGTTTTTCTATGTGTGGGAGCATGCCCAGTATGACCTTCTGTATTGAATGTGTGAATCCATTCCAGGTATGTTGTACTCCAGTGCAAGCTTTTGTGTCCTACACCTACAACTAGCAAACTGTTTCTGCAGGATATCTGTAGATCGGTTGACAATATGGGGACAAAATGGGCAAAGGATAGTGGGTTACTGTAGGTAATTGTGTCTGTGCTGCTTCTGCTACATGGTCTTGGTGTTAGTAGAGATATTCAGACATATGTGCTGTTTTACACTGTGATGTTTTATGTCATCCAGTACTATCAGGTATACATATGTGCTTGCAGTGATGTCTTGGGGAACACGGGGTGAATGCAGCTGTGTCCAGTATTGTAGTCTGCAGCCTACATATTCTTGCACAATCGTGCCATTCTGGAGGGGAAGCTGCAGACACTTGCTGCTGGGTCTGTGTAAATGGTTCAGCACCTTGGTACAGTGGTGGCTGAGGATCCCATGCTTGTACATCCATCGACGTGACAGTATGACCATATCCTGCTGTGGCCATACCTCACAGCTGTGCAGATTCACACAGGTTATCCAGAGGCAGGGTTCATAATTCTGGACATTACTCCTTCGCATTGTGGTTTACAAGCAGGTTTGTAGCCACCCATTCCTGTGTTTGCAAGCAGGGATAGTATGTGCACACAGCTGAGTTTCGGAATTCACACACTCCATGCCGCACATGCTCCTACCCCCCCCCCCCCCATTATTCTATCCTCTTCCAAACATTATGCAAACATTATCTGATAAGTTCCCTATAGTTATCACCTCATCCCAGCAGTAAATTGGTGTTGGTCCACAGTTCATGCAGTAGGACATGGTGGACATCTTACTGGGATTTGTCCACATGGCCTTGCATTTGGGTTCTGTGGACTGTGTTATGTTGTTATTTGGGAGTCCATGACATAACATACATTGGTAGTATGGGTGAGACACAGGCCTTTGACAGAGGACTGTAGGTCATTTGGTAGTGATGCAGGCCAGCTGTAGCAGGCTGTTGCATTGTGTCACTCCTATAGTCCCAGACTGCAATACACTATATTCCCCTAGGGTGACAGGGCAGGTGTGCAAGGTGTTAATGCCAATACTTTCTGTCATTATTTATCCAGTGGTGTGGATGCTGGCAGGGTGCTGCCTACAGCTAGAGACACATCTGCATGGGACACCTGTTCTGCATGCTGCATTCTTTGGCTATTGCCATACAGAGGTGGGGGTCATATTGTACTCATTCTCAACAGCAGGGATAAGACCGGAGAGGTACCTGTGGGTGATGGTGGGGTGAGCTGGGTGTGTGTGTGCTATGAACACTACTTGCATCTGACTCACAGATATGCATGGGCATTCCACTTATGCTGGCTTGTGCAGGGACATCAGCTGTTTCTCAGTACTTCATACCTGTGACCTTTGTGGTCTGCCAGTGTTTGGTCAGACGACATCGGTATTCCCTACCACAAGCCCAACTAATGTGCTGCTGACCTGTATATATAATTCCAAAGTTGTGTCCATTTGACAGTAACATATTATACACTGTCTATCTGGGATACTTCCCCCTGTGTAGTGTTTGTATGTCTGGGCCCACATTCATGCCATGTCCATCTTCCAGATGGCGACACATATTACTTCAAACATTTACTATGGCTTACGGCTGGAATGTGTTTTGCTGGGATGCATTGGTTTTGGCACTGCAGTTGTGAGAACTTGGCCCTGTCATCGGCAGTACTGGCTAATGGCCACCAGGACAAACCTTACCATGCCTACATACTGACCACTCTCACACAATATACAACACACACCATCCTAACACACACAGCCCTGCATATAGTACACATGTTACTTTGGCCAGCTCAGATAATCTGTGCTCCACTGTTATTATACCTACACTACATTTCTACATAGGCTTGGGGGTGGCACACCTGACACTTGTACACATTTGCTATGACTGTACTGGTTTTTCAGGTACTCCACTTCACTCTGTATTCTGACCTATCATGCTGACTAGAGGCACATCAGTGTACTACAGGTCTTAGGTTTGACTGACCTACATTTCAGTTTCAGGCTTCTTACCTTTCAGAACTAACATCCCACTGCCTGACCTGTTGTAGTCTGTCTGTGTAGGTCTAGAGGGGGGATGTTCTCCATAGCCATCAATCAGAGGCCTTAGCACAGCCTTTGTTTGTGTTTGTCACCTGTCCTGCTGGCTGAGACTGTTGTTGGGTATGTGAGCCTCCCTGACTGGCATGTGTGTGTCCTATGGACACACATGTGGCCCACCACATTAACTGCAGTGGGTTTTGTCACCTTGTCTAGTACTGGCTACTATGGTGACACCAGTATTTGTTACAGATCTCATGCTGCCACTATCAATGTCTACTATCTGCTGGCATCCCATTCAGCCATCCGATTCCCTTGCATGTTCACATCCATACCATAGATACAAGTAACAAAACATACTACTCCATTTGGCAGTTGATAGGGAGAGTGATTTACCTTGTGGCTGTGCCAGTATTGAGGATGGTGCTGGAGGGCTGACTATGTCGGATGTACATAGTACAGTCCCTATACATGGTTAAGCACAGGTAGTGTCATGTTTGGCATCCCTTTTACTGTATGTGCGAGTCAGAGAGAGGTGCCATTCCCTGGGTTCCTACCATGTCAGTGTATGTGCTATGCGTTGCCTCTTTTCCATGGCCTGGGCATACTAGGCATACCTCCTTCTGCCTACTGGGGCAGGCTCAGGTTGTTCCTCCTCTGAGTCACTCTGTGCCTGTGCAGGCCTTGGCAATGGTGGGGGGGCCTGCCCCATCCCCCTGTTCCTGCTACAGCTGTTTCCACAGGATCATATTGTGTAGCATAGCGCATACGATGACAACTTGGGTACATGTAGCTGGTGAGTACTGCAAGGCTCCACCAAATGTGTCCAGGCACCGGAACCATACCTTGAGCATCCCAAACACATGCTCTATTATGATTCTGGTCTGTGTGTGTGTGCCTCATTATGGAGTTCTTGTTCGGGTGTGTGTGCATTTCTGATGGTTGAGTAACCAGCATCCCCCACTAGGTGGCCATAAGGGATGCCCCCATTGGAAAATCTCTGGTACAGCTGCGTCATATGCCAGATGTGGAAGTCGTGATAGCTTCCAGAGCAGCCAGCACACACATTCATTATAGTGCCCTGGGCATCGCACACAACCTGGCAGTTGATGGAGGGGAAGCCCTTGCGGTTGATGTAGACCCTACCCCGCTCACCAGGTGGTGCTTTGATGCATATGTGCGTGCAGTCTATAGCACCCACTACCTCAGGGTATTCTGCTATTTGGTGAAAGAGACGCATATTGCTGGTCAAAGTTTCATGGCTCTTGTGGAAATATACCTGCTCACCGGCATGTGCTGACATGGCATCCAGGAACTGGTGGAGTACCCTGGATACTGATGCCTGTGAGATTCCCCATGATATCCCCAGTTAGCCTGTGGAAGGCACCTGTGGCTATTATACTTAGGCCTACACATACCTTGGTATCCACTGGGATGGGTTCCCCTCTGTTGGTTCTGTGTGTGAGGTGTGGCCGGCACAGCTCAGCAATTTGCTGTAGGAGGTCCCTGTCCAACCTGTAATGCTCCACTATCTCCAGCTCATGTAGCCCCTGGTAGGTTACCCTGGGTCTGTACACTGTTCTCCTTCTCCTCACTGTGGGTTGGTCATCAGCATTCTCATCCTCACCACCTTCAACCTCTTCCACATGTTTATTTATGATAGCTGCTGCAGTCCCTATCATTTTGTTGCTTTTGTTTGGTAAAATTTCCCCGCTTGTGTACACCAGTGGTGTAGAGTTTGTGGGAAAAAACAGAGGGAAAGGTATTTGCATAGTTTATAGTGGTGTGCTGGGTTGGGCTGGGCTGCTGCCTGTGTAATTGGCTGATTCTGATACATTTCACCTGCCAGCTATGCTAGCTCTCCTTGATTACTTTCCTACTGCTGTTTTCCCTTTCCATTGCCTTCCTGTTTAAGCCCAGGGGCATGCCACGCAAACACAGTGCTCAGATGTGCACGGAGCTTATATTTCCTGGTTTACTTTTTTATTTTCTTTAAAACATGGTGCATGTCACGCACACCTGTTTAGGCAATGTAAAGAGTGCTAGGCAGCATCAGACATACCTCCTTGCTTAGCTCCGCTAAGCTAAGGGCAAACCCGAGCCACAGGGCTTCAATTAGTTTACAGTATGCCTGACACACCCCTCTATGATGTCAGCTAGCTCTTAGGCTTGCACCATGGTCTTCCTGCACCGACACGACTGGGTGCAGGCTAGCCATGAGAAGGGATCTGGGATTTAGTATCATTCCCCTCATTTGCATAGGATTGCCTGCTAATGCCTAGTTACAAGATTCACACTGAGCCTTCCCCCTTAGCAACCACTATTCACTGGCCATGTTGTCTTCTGCCTGCCATTGAGTATAATGGCAAAATTGTGATTTTGGATAGAATGCTTATTTCAAGTTTTTTTATTTATTTTCAGCCTGATCCCGTTTGCGCACCGCTGCCCTACACTTAAACAGTCGAAATAGGCTAAAAAAAAAAATCAAAGTTCTTTTTTTTTTTTTTTTGCAACTGTTACATTATATACATCTTTATCTGGAGCTGTCATGGCTCTGTTTTGTAGTTTGCAGAAATGTACTCGGTTAATAACCAATTACATTTCTGCAGACTACACTAGTCCTGCACGGCCGGCTGCCAGCTTCCTGGATCACAAATCCACCTAATTTGCATGGTTTTTACATGCAAATGGGGTAATTTGCATACAGGAGCTGTGTTCGTGCAGGAATAGTGCAGGAGCGCTCGTGCACGTCCCGGGAGCTTATTCCTGGATCGTACGGTGGCCATATTGCCTCCAGCAGCTCCTGCACTATTCCTGCACACCATGCAGAGCTTGCTGAATCCTGGGGTATATCTTTGCATGTATATATTTACATATGAATGTGGTAATTACCTAGAAATTATATCCTTTAAATAGATAAGTATTTCACAGAGAGGAGGGTTTTATGAATGGAGTGTCTTCTGGGCTATTTTCTACTGTGCCTTTCAATTTATTTATATATTTTTTTGTAGTATCAGCTGATTTTTGATATATTTTAGTAGTGTAATATGGTTTAAGTTATGCCTGCTAGCTTTGTAGTTTAGTTAGTGTATACTTAGTGAATTTACATAGTTAATCAGGTCTGGTTTGACAATAATGCCATTTGCTATATGGGCTAATTGTAGCCCGTGCATTATTTAATAATTTAACCTTATAGCTTTTTTTTTTATTTTAAAAATAATAACATTCATATCTAGGGGTAATTTTAGGTTGGAAGTATTTTTGGAAGGATGTGTGTGTGTGTGTGTGTGTGTGTGTGTGTGTGTGTGTGTGTGTGTGTGTGTGTGTGTGTGTGTAAGGTGTGGTCATCTTATTTATAGGGTGTGAGATAGAGAATATTTGTGTGTGTATGTATGTGTGGTGTGTGTGTGTGTGTGTGTGTGTGTGTGTGTGTGTGTGTGTGTGTGTGTGTGTGTGTGTGTGTGTGTATTTTATTTATTTATTTACATTTTTCTTGTAAATCAAGCATAGATTTGTTTTTTTGTATGCTAGATTTTTTTTGTAGTTGAGTATATGTCTGTTTTGTGTATATGGTGTGTGAACTTCCAGCTTAGTTTTTGGTAAGTACAATTTGTCAATTCTCAGTTTGATGACTATACAAAGTGTGCAGAGCTAGACTTGCTTTTAGCTCTCATTTCTAAGTTTCACTCATCTGGGTTCCATAGTGTGTTTTTGTAGAGCTGCATTCTATTAGTATGTAACTTGGTGAAAAACAGATATAATTATCTATAAGTACGTCCCACATACCAAAGCTATATATATATATATATATATATATATATATATATATATATATATATATATATATATATATATATATAGATACACACACACACACGCACACACACACACACACACACACACACACACACACACACACACACACACACACACACACACACACACACAAACACACACACAGCAGTTCTGAAATTGTACTAACTCAGAAAAAAGAGAGAAAGTCAGGAAAAAGCAATATTCATTTTCTCACTTTTCTCCAAGTCCGTCCGCCATGACAGGATACCAACAAGAACAGATTTAGAGGGTTAGATGTGGTGGACAGAAGTTCATCATATTGTCCAAGAGGTGGAAACAAAAAAATCCAAACAAAAAAGAGATTAAGAAGGCAAAATGTCTATGTGTGGAGGTTTTAAATGAGTCTAAGGAAAGAAAGATATCAAAATGCAGAGGAGAGAGGGAATATGGGATAAACTGAATGCAGAGATGCAGAGAATAGCCAAAAAAAGATAAGGCAGAATATATAACTAAGCAGCACAAAATGTTAACAAATAGAATAGAATAGGAAAGAAGAGAAGAGAAGACAAGAGAAGGGAAGAGAAGGGAAGGGAAGACAAGAGAAGAGAAGAGAAGACAAGAGGAGAGAAGAGAAGAGAAGAGAAGAGAAGAGAAGAGAAGGGAAGAGAAGAGAAGACAAGAAGAGAGAAGAGAAGAGAAGAGAAGAGAAGAGAAGGGAAGAGAAAAGGAGAGAAGAGGAGAGAAGGAGAGAAGATAAGACAAGAGAAGAGAAAAGAAGAGAAGACAAGAGGAGAGAAGGAGAGAAGATAAGACAAGAGAAGAGAAGACAAGAGGAGAGAAGATAAGACAAGAGAAGAGAAAAGAAGAGAAGACAAGAGGAGAGAAGGAGAGAAGAGAAGATAAGACAAGAGAAGAGAAGGGAAGAGAAGAGAAGGGAAGACAAGAGAATAGAAGGGAAGAGAAGAGAAGACACGACAAGAGGAGAGAAGAGAAGGGAAGAGAAGAGAAGGGAAGAGGAGAGAAGAGAAGAGAAGAGAAGAGATGGGAAGAGAAGACAAGAGGAGAGAAGAGAAGGGAAGAGAAGAGAAGGAAGACAAGAGAAGAGAAGGGAAGAGAAGAGAAGAGAAGGGAAGAGAAGAGAAGAGAATGGAAGGAAGAGAAGAGAAGACAAGAGGAGAGAAGAGAAGAGAAGATAAGAGAAGGGAAGAGAAGAGAAGGGAAGAGAAGGGAAGGGAAGAGAAGAGAAGAGAAGAGAAGAGAAGAGAAGAGAAGAGAAGAGAAGACAAGAGGAGAGAAGAGAAGAGAAGAGAAGAGAAGGGAAGAGAAGAGAAGAGAAGAGAAGGGAAGAGAAGGGAAGAGAAAGGAAGAGAAGAGAAGAGAAGAGAAGAGAAGAGAAGGGAAGAGAAGAGAAGGGAAGACAAGAGAAAGGAAGAGAAGAGAAGGGAAGAGAAGAGAAGGGAAGACAAGAGAAGAGAAGGGAAGAGAAGAGAAGACAAGAGGAGAGAAGAGAAGAGAAGAGGAGAGAAGAGGAGAGAAGAGAAGGGAAGAGAAGAGAAGGGAAGAGAAGAGAAGAGAAGGGAAGAGAAGAGAAGAGAAGACAAGAGAAGAGAAGATAAGACAAGAGGAGAGAAAAGAAGAGAAGATAAGAGGAGAGAAGGATAGAAGAGAAGATAAGACAAGAGAAGAGAAAAGAAGAGAAGACAAGAAGAGAGAAGGAGAGAAGATAAGACAAGAGAAGAGAAGGGAAGAGAAGAGAAGGGAAGAGAAGGGAAGAGAAGAGAAGAGAAGAGAAGAGAAGAGAAGAGAAGAGAAGAGAAGAGAAGAAAGCTCTTTAAGAATACTGGTGATGTTAATGGAAAATTCCAAGTAAAAATAGGAATGATAAAATAAAGATGGTAGGGATCTAGCAAAAGCAGAAGAATTTAAGAAGAGGTAGTAGGAATATGCAAATGAATTAAATAAGAAAGTTCTACAGCCAGTGATCCTGGAAAGTGAAGTCAAATGGGTGCTAGAAAGCCTTGTGCAGAGCATAGCTGCAGAACGTTATCGAATTCCAACTAAATTGGTCAAAAATCCTGCAGAATAATGCTGTTACAGTGTTGCTTGGAATTTGGCAGGAAATATGGAGAACACAACAGTGACTATTGACTTGGAAAAAGTACATTTGTATTCCAATCTCAAAAATGGGAAATGCAAAAGAGTGCTCAGATTATTGAAAATTGAACTTGTTTCACATGCAACCAAGCGAGTGCTGAAGATTTTCCAATTGACTCCAAAAATATTGACAAGGAGAACTGACCAAATGTACAATCTGGTTTTAGAAGTAGAAAAGGCACCAGAGATCAGATTGCCAGCATCCAATGGAGAACAGAAAAAAAGGAGTTCAAGAAAACTATGACTTCTGCTTTATTGTCTACTCAAAAGCATTTGTCTGTGTAAATCATATAACAAACTATGTCAAGTTCTTAGAGAAATGTGGATATTGAGTCATCTTATCTAGCTCCTGAGGAATCTGTATGCAGAACCAGAAGCAACAGTTAGAACCAAATATGGAATAATTCACTGGTTCAAGACCAAGAAAGTGGTGTGACAAAACTGCATATTGTTGCCATATATATTTAATTTATATGCTGAATATATATCATGCAAGGTATTTGGTTAGATGAATCAGATGCTGCTATCTAAACTGGCAAGGGAAATATTAACAATCTCATTTATGCAGACAATATCACTCTGAATGCTGAAAGTGAGGAAGAGCTGAAGAGCCTGTTGATAAAGGTGAAAGTTGAAGGGCAAAAGCACCATTACAAAAAAAATAACATTATATTATCCAGCACTATAGATTGTATTGTCCTCACTGCAGATGGTGAATGCAGCGTACATTTAAAAGATATTCACTTCTTGAGAGGAAAGCTATATCAATTTTAGATAAAATATTAAAGTACAATGATGTCACACTGTCGAAAAATGTCCGTAGGCAAACATGGTTTTCCCTGTGCAAATATACAGCTATGAAAGTTGAATTGTAATTAAGGTTGTGTACCAGAAAATTGAAGGTTATAAACTTTGTTGTTAAAGAAAACTTTTGGGAATTCATGGACTGCAGGAAGATGAAATCAGTCAATACATAAGGAATAAATCCAGACTGTTCACTTCAAAGCCTGATAGTAAAATTAGACCTCAGATACTTTGACGTATAATGTGGAGACAGGATTCATTGAAGAAGGCTCTGATGCTGGGAGAGATAGAAGGCAAATGCAAAAGGGCAGAGCATGATAAAGGCTAGATTGCTAGGCAATATTACTAAAGTAAGGACTATGAATTTTCATGCACTTGAAGCAGTACTGGACAAATAGGCCTGGTATGCTAAAGTCATGAGTCAAATTCTACTAAATGACCAATCACCAAACAAAAGGTACTAGCATATTAGTAAGGATGACATATCTTGGTCATACTTTGTTAGGTAACTTACTATGGCCGAAAGCATCCCAGAAGAAATACTAGAGAACCCAGACAATCAAGAAAAAGTAACTCTCATTCTGTTCATTTCAGGATCACAAACCTCAAACAAGGAATATATTGTTCTTAATTTTATTTATTGGCATTATTCTTTAAGCAGGCAATATGATACACTTAGTTTTATTAATCATGTTTTTGTGTATTAAATGAAGCATATCATGGTACTGTGTAGTGTTATTCTACTACCAAAAAAATGTTTGAAACAAAGAAACCACAGTTTGATACACACTGCTGTTATCACAGAGTTGTGTGGATAGTTGGGATTTTTAGGCTGCTTTCAGCTATGGGTATTATTCATAAATGTACTTTCCTGCCTGAACACTTCCTTTAGCACTTACTTACAGTGCATTTTCAATGCACTCTACTCTTGGGACAATCCCTGCATGTTCATGCATACTTCCATGGCTATACAGATGTGACCCCTAGCCTGCCTAGCAGTAGTGTGCCTAGAATCTTAACACAATGTTAAGTATCATCCAAAATGGTTACAGAGCTATAGGTTATGCCTGCTTTTGGTAGTATTCTCTGCCTACAATTTGCAGTATTATTATTTGGTTATAGGGCATGTATGCTTTACTATTCTTTGCCCACACTTTAAATTATTATTATATTTTAAATTGTTACAGCTATGCTTTTGTCACACTATAGTGTGTTCCTCACAATTCCAAATGCAACAACCCACGACAGGTGAGTACAAATTATTTTTTTCCTAGTGTTCCCTTCCACTTTTCTATCCAAGTGGTTTAACTCCCTTGTCAATACAGCCTTTGTTAATAGCTTCAGCAGAAATGCCTGCTACCTGACACTGTCCTGTAATGCACCCAAATGGGTTTCCCTTGTGTTGACCACAAACACAACTTCTATAATGTTTGACTTGCTAAGATATGCTAACTGGTG
This sequence comes from Protopterus annectens, assembly GCF_019279795.1. NCBI lineage: Eukaryota > Metazoa > Chordata > Ceratodontiformes > Protopteridae > Protopterus > Protopterus annectens. The sequence goes on from NC_056747.1 coordinate 281,005,568, forward strand.
TTATTTGCCCCATGCCTGCAATCTTCTGTTAGCTTCTACTATAGAAAGAAATGATTTATTTAATTTTTACATTAGTTTTGTCATTGTTAACATTATAACCTACTAGCTCCTAAAATTCAAAAGAATTTGGATGAGCTTTGGTACATCTCTTTTTGGATTATCAACAGATCATAGAGAGGGTTTGGCTTATAGATGGGACAGAATCACTTCCAACAATGATTTACACTTCAATGATTTGAGCATTAGCTCCAGATAAAGGACAGAAAGAAAAAGGGAGGGAGAACCTTTCCTATTTAACACTGAAATAGTCAGGATTTCTGACAGGTTTCCTTTCTTCTTGACCTGCGCTGTTGAATCCTTATACAAAGTAGTCAAAATGTCACTGAATATTTGTGGAAAATTGAATTTAACCAAAACTTTGAAAAGAAATAACCATTCAGACCTATCAAATAATTTCTTAGCATCTTGAGAAATGATCAACAAAAGATGTTCTGTTAAGATAATAAGATAATAAGGTCTTCTTAATGTTGTCTTTGTTCAATCGCTTATGTGCAAAACCACACTGATCTAAATGAATCAGAGGGAACAAACATGGCTAGTTTGGTAGTCAGACTACATGTATATAACTTACAATCACTTTTTCATCACTAGATTCAGAAGGTATGTTGTAAAAAAATACCAGATCCTTTCCTGGTTTATGTACTGCAAAGAGATGAGCTTCACTCTTCTCTCCATGAAATGGGAGGAGGTTTGTTCTTTGTCACTGAGTTCATCACCACAAGAAGATTTGGAAAAATAGTTCATGAAAGACCTAATTAAGCTCCACAGGGATACTACTGGCGCCAAGAGCTTTCTCTTATGGTGAGCTTTTATCCTTGTTCTTATGGTTTTTCCTTATAGTTTATGAACAACAGAAGTTATTATCATCTGTCCATCTAATGCAGTTGAGTGATCTTATTCAAGAGGCCTCTGCACTCCTTTATATTTACATGGTTACATGAGATTCTAGATATAGCAACTGATAAACAGCAGTGAGGACTGACAACTTTGCCTGAAACTTGTAGCATATGCCCTGGGAAAGGATGTTTAATTTAATTATCATTGTGACTGTAAACAGTTGCTTCATTCTTCTTGCTAACAATTTTGTAGTCTTGGGGTCCTTAAAGCCAATTTCACATCAAAGGTCACAACACAGAATATGTGCACTATTGCAGAAGAGTTTGAATGCTTGTTCTGAGAGGAACTATTAGGGCATCAACAAGGTAAGTCTCTGGGCTTGACCACTGCAACAGAAGAAATCTGTCTTCCCCAAATGGGGTGAGGGGTGCTGACCAAATCACTCATCATATTTGTCAGTTTCAGTGGATATTGCTGGATTTTAAATGGTTACAAATGATGCTATAAATACAAAACAAAACAAGCTTTCAGGCTTTAAGTTTGACTTATACACAAAGATGTCAACTTTATGGTGAACAGGGATGAAGGCCTGAATATGACCTACGGTTGGCTAGTAGCTTGGATACTGGATTAACCATTCAGGGGAGGGTGAGATTGAGAGACCCACACTATCTTGCCCACCCTAGTAGAGGGGAATAGTGGTCCTGGTTAGCCAGATTTCTCCCATACCTGTACTTGTATCTCAATGACCACAGGATTGTGAGATGTGGATCTGGTAATCCAAACCTGTGATGGTAGCCTTCTTAGACATGTGTATAAGGGCATGTATGTGTCAGGGGAAGATATAGAATGCCTGGGGTGTTTATGTCAGCCCCCAAGTAAGTAGGGTTAGGAACATAATCTCAAAAACTCTGCCACTGGCTGCCTGTATGACAGCTTCTGAGGAAGGGAAAGTTGATGCTCAGCAGGGAACAGAAAGAAATAACGTAAAGAAATGTATGTATGTGTAGATATATATCTACACACGCGCTCACTCTTACGCACACACACAAACACACAAGAATACTAAATAATTCTTAGATCTCTAATTAAATAACTTTGCTTAACATTTTTACTCATTCTGTGTGGAGTCTGCATGTACTCCCCACGGTCGAGTGGCATTTGAAAGACATGTGTAAATGGGCGTGCCTTCGTTGAAGTTTGGGCGTCGAGCTGGCACCTCGACACTGTGAAAATCTACTGCCAATCATTAGCGGACCAGAGTTCCACTGTGGTGACCCCTAACCGGGAAAAGCTGAAAGAAGAAGAAGAACAATTTTACTCATTCTTTTTATTTTAGCTACTTCATGCCTTTTAACCTAAGCAAGGACTCAATGGAAATTTCATGTACTAAATTTGGCTTTACTGTGCCTGGCTATAACTAATAGTATGGCTGTCTATAACATTGCTCTAGGATCTTTTTGAAGTTTGTCTTGTAATTTAGCACCTACTTATCCTGTTCTAAGACTGAATCCTGATTTAATTCTGCTAGTGAATGCAAATTTTACATTAACTTTCATTTATAGTCAACTCTGTGTGATGGTTTTACTTGTAGTGTAGATAGACCTATATTTAAAATTTCTATTTTGTCTCCCTTCTTGACCACAAATCACTAGGACCTTCTTTAAACAAACCATATTTGTCTTGATCTAGTAATACGTTTTTGTTTTTTTGAAAATCTTTATTAGCCTTGAAACATCACATTATAAAATGCAATCATAGAAAGCCTTCTTTTAATACATTCACCATCTTTCAGTTCTTCAGTTACACAGCTCATATCAACAAATAACACAATCCTTCTTCTCAATACAATCTTCTTATTGCTTTGGTGCCATTAAATTACACAGAATTACATTTTTCACCTGTCTCCTTCCCAGGGCATTTCTCTTCAGCATACAGCACTGGCTCATATATTCTTAGCTATGAATTTACATTATGCCATGCTACCTTTCCTATTAGTGTACAAATAAAAAGAGGTAAATATTATCCTAGACAATAAGAGTGAACCACTTATCTACCTCATGTTGTCATTAACTCCTATTTGTTCTCTTGTTTAGATATTTATGCTGCTCTTCTCTTACCAACAAACTGTTCATATTGTGATGCTTAATTATAGCAGGTGTTTCTATTCAAAGTCCAGTAAGCCATCTGTCAACATCCAGGAAAGCATGCTCAATATACTGCCCTTTTGCAGCGTAATGCTTCAAGCAGTTCTCCATCTATCTTGTCTCTTCACTTCCTTAAATTAAATTATACCTTCCAATGTCTTTCACATCACATACCTTCTAAGCATATGCAATCTGTTTGTGGCCTTAATAATCACTATAACTTATTCATATCTACAGAGCATATGTAGTGCAGCTGTGATATATCACTCTTAGCGCATAAGTTACTCTTATCTACAGTGCATGTGCAGTGCAACTGATATATCACTCACAGTCTATAAGTTATTCTTATCTAGGGAGCAGGTGCAGTGCAGCTGTGATATATCACTCACAGTCCGTAAGTTACCCTTATCTAGGGAGCAGGTGCAGTGCAGCTGTGATATATCACTCACAGTCCGTAAGTTACCCTTATCTAGGGAGCAGGTGCAGTGCAGCTGTGATACATCTCTTACCATTCATACATCTTTCACATTCACATCCTTCCGGTAAATTCTATTCGGCAATCTATCATTGCCTTGGTCATTGTATAATATTTTACCCAGACCGTTTTTAGAAAAAAAAAAAACAGGCTAGCCAGGTGCCAAATATTTCAGAAGACCATCAACAAGAAATCCAGCAAGTTTTTATGTTGTCTTCCTTCCTGATATTCACAATTACAGTAAATTTATAATAATTGTCATTCATTCATCTCCATTTACCTTTACCTCTTTACCCATATACAATTTTTGCATCATTCTCATTAAAGCAAGATACTCCTCATTCTGTGATCGTGGCTACCACATCCTATATGTCTTCACTCTTGTTGCAACTCACCTAATTATTATTTCCATTAATTTCTAGCAAGATGAATTACTTATATAATTACTTCCAAATTGCCTTATTTCCTCTTTATAACACTGATACCATACCATGCACCCATTTCTTTCTCAATAGCATAATCAATGACATTGATGATTGTCATTACCACATGGTGTTTGCATTCCAATCATATTAATTTTCACCCTCACACTCCACTGAGTTTGACTTGTGGTCCAAAAAAATAAAACCTTGGTTTATCCCTTCCATAAATGTTCATTAGAATACAAATTTGATTTTTATCAGCACTTTATCAAACATCCAGCTACAAGCACTCTGATTTAAACTACTCAGAATTTTTTTTTGTTAAATTAAGTATTCACTTTATAACATATGCTCATGTCATACGGGAGTAGTATAGGAGACCAGGTATTTTATGGCATAAGAACTATTAGATCATATTAGTGATACACCTAACCTCCGTTAATTGACCATTCCCATCCACTGTGAAGAGCAGGGATCTCAAACACATGGCCTTGAATCTCAAACAGTTATTACACCAGTATAATTCTAGGTGAAACAAGTTACTACAGTACATTCCTAGCTGCAGTGATGGCCTTTCCTTTTGTGTTGAAGATTGTGGCACTTGGCTGGGTGTGTTAGTCCTCCTACAGCTCTCATGGTCACAAGAGTTTATGTCAATGCATGTTACTTGCTCAAGATTCAGACAGTGTAGATAAGGCCCAGTAACTCTTCCAGTTAGACAGAGCCAGGAAATATTTAGATGGTTAGACATTTTCTTTTAAGCATCCTATCTGCTCAAACTGATCATTTTTCTGTTGTCCCTGGGAAGTAATATATTTCTCTGCATATTTAACTTTTAACTGTACTTCACTGGAAAATGTTTTCTGTATAAGTGTGTGTGTGTGTGTGTGTGTGTGTGTGTGTGTGTGTGTGTGCATGTGTGTGTGTGTGTTTGTAATATTTTATTTAAAGTACAGCTACTGTGTGGAAGGGAATACCTGAAGGCATTGTGTTCAGAGTGAATTAGGAAAGGAGCCTGGTTTAGCAAAGCCCCAAACCCCTGACCGATGAGTACTCAGTATAAAGACTATTCTTGGATAAGAATTGTGTAGTCTCATAGCTCAGGGCAACAATATGCATTTTTTTGCATGCTCTTGAGGCCAAGCTTCACTTGCTCAGTTGTTTAGTGACTGATTTCTATACACATTTTTATTTTTAATCTACTTGGTGTCAGTAGTGTGGACCATGAAACTGTACTCCCAGACAGCCATCTGATTCATGTGGGCAGTGCAGCAGATCCAGGGACTGTAGCTTCTGTCCACTGTCACAGCTTAAGAATAAATGGAAACATCCCATTCCATAGACCCCATTTTGTGTTCACATCACCTTCTAATATTAATGTACGTAGCTGATCCATTATAAAATATGGGCTGTTACAGTAACTGACAGGTATCCTATGATCCTAAAATCTTTTACTGAAGTGACTTAAAGCATAAAAAAAATAAATTAAGGGGGCCCTGTTAATTACTACGTACTTCATTTCTAGTGATTCTAACCAAGAGTCCATTTTCTTACTTCTGTAAGAAATGTCCAGTCCATCACTAGCATAAATAAATCACCTCTCAGCAATGATCAGTTTTCTGAGTCACAGCTTAATAAAAATATTTACATTTGTTTTTGCTCATGATAGTTTCCCCTCATAATTCCCAGTCATGATAGTACACAATTTAAAACCCCTTATACCATTTCCTTCCAGCGGCAATTTATAAAAATGCTGTCCCTTTCTGTTCAACGCTTCCTACTCCCTTCACCCCCTTCTCATTTCCACTCAACTCATAGAGTCACTTGGATTTATAAATCCCACATATATAGTCTCTATTACTGTAGTGGTGGTGCTGCGGTAGCATTGTCGCCTCACAGTAAGACGTGCTGTTCGATTCTCAGCTAGAGCGTCTTCTGCGTGGAGACATGCGTGAATTGGCATACCTTCGTTGAAGGTTGTGCGTCAGGGCTGGCAACTCGGCATGCAAAAATCTACTGCCAATCATTAGCGGACCCGAGTTCTGCTGTGGCGAACCCTAACCAGGAAAAGCTGAAAGACACACACAAACACACACATATATAGTCTCTATTGTTTCACAAAATGGATGTACTGGCAACTCCCTTAACTTAGCCATTGCCTCCTCAGCATTAGTAAATGTAAAAAAAAAAAAATCACATCTATTTTTCTATTGCAGTCTTTAATTTAATGGATGCATGCATTGCATCCATTAGTCTGTGTTATACCAACTATAAAATTGCACCATATTTCTTTGGTAGAATGCATTGTAAAGTTCTCCATGAGCAATAGTGCATTCAGATCAGCCATTTTGTTATCCAGACTTCTCTTATTAAACATTTGTTTCATTGCGTAATGTAGAATGCAGAATTACTTTAGTTACATCAGCTGTATGTTAGAAGGCAAAGAGTTTACTCAGGATAGAGTCTTGCATATCTCCTACCAACATCTATCCATCCACAACCCTTTTTTCCCATTTTTTGCACATGGGGTCAGGCTGTCACTTCATCAGTGACAATGATCTAGACTAGGTATACACCACTGGGTGGTTAGCCCTGCCGTGTTAGTAATTCCACACTACACACTAGCATGCACATTCACACCTATGGCCAATTTAGAGTGCTCAATCCACCTACTGCATTCCTTTGGAATGTGGCAGGAAACAAGAGCACCTGGAGGAAACCCATGTGAACACAGTAAGGAAATGCAAGCTGTACACAGAAGGCACCCCGGCTGAGAATCGAACAGAGGAACCTCTTGCTGTGTGGTGACAACGCTATCAACTGTGTCACTGTACTGCTCAATCTCCACGATATGCTTAATTTCCACACAAAGATCTTGTAGAAATACAAAGCATATATTTATGACAGTGACTAATAACTTATTAGCAAACTTAATTTGTCCTTTTCCTTTCTTGCTGTATAGTCTGAAGATCCTACCTCAGCAATAGTTTCTTCCACTATCTTCACTACTGTACCCTATTATCTCTACCCTTCCCTATTTCCACTATTGCTCTCCCAGCTTCTCGCCCATTCCTAGCATAACATCTAAAAACAAAAACTTGACTTTATTTTTATTTATTTATTTATTTTATTTTACATTTGTTGACTGGGCTAGTCTAACTGGATACATGTCCATTTTCAGTAGAGGCCCGGAGAGAAAAGCTCCAAGACACTTACAAAATACAATAAAGAAGGAAATAACAGTAAAGATACATACAAAATACAATATAAAAAGTAGTAGTAGTTAGTACAAATAAATTGTAGTTACAACTAAAAATATTTTTTTTTTTTTCAAAAAAAAAAATAGCAAATAGTTGAACATTGTTAGAGAAATACTAACTACCATACTCCAACTGTTCATAGCAAGAACAGTAAACAGCAAGGATAATATTAATGAGAGGATGTTATATACATATATTTATGAAATTCATTAGCAGTTTCATGGTAAAAGGAAACTATAAGGGTTAGACTAGACTATGGGAGAGTAAGTATTTTGGTGGAGGGGCGGAGTAAGTATTTAAAGGCAGGATTATTAAGCTTCAGTCTATTTGCCATGGTGTTTATATCAGCTCTTTTGCCATCCATCATTTTGTCCTGGCAGTATCATGTTTTAATGCTGTGACTTGGAATGTTCTTCTATATTGTGCTATATTGTGCTGAAATAACTACATCCTGATTTGTAATTTTTGGTTTTCTTTTTATGCATTCTGCTTTTTATATCTACTTTCTTGGTGTTTTTATATAACATTGTATAAAATTAAAATGTATGCAACTAAGATGTTTACTTAATGTTACACAAATGTCTCTCTGATGTTTGGTGCTTTTCTTCCCAGGCCTCCACTGAAAATGGGCTCTTTTTGACCCAGCAGGACTTTCCTGGTAAATAAATGTCAATAAAAAGATAAATAAATAAATAACTCACCCACTTGTACAAATGTCTTCTCTCCCATTCTTGAAATCTACTACTGTTTTTCGCCACATCACTTCTTCAAGTAGTTTTCTTTCCAATCATCTGCCATCCTGTTTGTGATACAATACTTCTTCCAGTCTCTCTTTGCGCCTCTCATTGTGTATATTAAATGTTTTCCCAGGCAGATGCTGCTGTTTATGACTGCCTCCTCAGGATGTTAAGGCTAAGTATTAGTTAATGAATGAGCGAGAGAAGATACTAAATGGTAAAGTAGAGCAGCAGGGAAGGAGAGAGAGATAGGTAGGAAGAAGAAAAGAAGTAGTTTTCCCTGATGGGAAGGAGGCCTAATGGTTAAGGTGTTTGCTTTACAAACACAAGGTGCAAGGTTTGAGTCTCACACGGGATAATTGGCTAGGCTTACAATGACTCACAAGGGCAGTTAGCCTAGTACTAACCTATGAACCTTAGAAAGAGAGTTATGATGGGAGAGTAAGTATTTTGGTGGAGGGGTGGAATAAGTATTTAAAGGCAGGATTAAGCTTCAGTCTATTTGCCATGGTGTTTGTATCAGCTCTTTTGCCCATCCATCATTTTGTCCTGGCAGTATCATGTTTTAATTTGGGGCAGTTTACAAAATAATGTTTTGTTTAAAAGGAACCCCCCTTCTCCCTTTCTTGGACAGCATGCTGCTTCTGGGAATATCCTGATTTTGAGCAGGCATGAGTAAGAGGTACTTAACTCTACCCAGGAGGGTAAGTAGTCTATGCACCCTGAATAACACATTTTTTATAACATTTTGCATTATTCCATAAAATATTCTTATTGTTTTTGCCATTGATTTTCAAATAATGTTGTCATGCTGATGTTTTGGTCTGGCAAATAAAACTGGTTATTTCTCAATTTTGATGTGGTTATTGTGTCCGAGCAGGGGCTCATGGACAATTAAACTGTGTCTTCCTGCTCACATACAACTGCTTTCTTAATGTAGAAATATAGACTCCGTCTAGTGATAGCCATGATGTATTTAACACGTCTATGATATTTAATTTTTGTTAATGTTTCAGTACTATAAATGTCAAGCTTTTGTTGTCTCCATTCTCTTTTAACACATCAATGAATATTTCAGTATGCTATAGTACCTCGAGGTCATGCATGGCAACATTAGTATTTTACTGTGAATAAATGTGCTTTTAGTCTCAGAGGAATTTCATATAGGACTGCCATCTCTTATTTCATATCAAATAAGGTTTTATATTTAGCATTATTTCTTCCCACATGAGCAGTGAATAATTTGTATTTTTCTTTGCAGTTATGACTGATTTTATTTTGCTTGTAACACCCTATTTTTCTGCCCAACATATTTTATTTGTATTAATTTTGGAATCTACAGTAATAATAATAAGATATAATCCATGATGCAGAGAAATTGTCATAGTAAATGAATCTCTCAATGAGACTCTCCCCCTCCAGGTAGAAAAAAACACCATTTTATAATACAATTTGCTCACTTCAGACAAAATAAAATATTTTAAAATGTCATGGGGAATTTCTGTACCGAGTTTTATCTCTTTGTTCCATAATTCAAGAATTCTGTTTGTTACTAAACTAGCTATTAATATCAATTTTGACTTTGAAACTTAAAGATGACCACATTTACCTAAGATCCAAAGATTATAAGAACATTCTGAACCAAACATGGAAGAAATTAGATTATAAGTCATAGTCCACCAGGCAGAAATGCAAGGACAATCCCACTAAATATCCTTCCTCGTGCCAATCTTGCCAAAGCAATGCCAACAAGTTTTAGTATAGTCACACCAACCCAAATGATTGGCATTTAGAGAAGTTTTTAAAGACATTTTTTGTTGGATAACTAATCCTGCATGATTTATGTAAACGCTGATATTGATTCCAAAGGACTAACATCTCTGAAAACTGTAGGGTTTCTTTAACTCAGAATTCCATTTAGTTAAAATCCCTCCCAAGTTCGCTTTTCTAATATTACTTGACTTTGTAGAAGTAAAAAAAATTCCAAATTTTCTAATACTTCTTTTAACTATAAATGCATATAAAGGGATAAAGTTTGTGACATTAGTTTTCAATTTAATGGTATTTTAAAATTGGAGATTTGTTGAAAAATAACTACTAATCTCATAATTCATATCCAAGCTCAACTTAAACATCATAGGTAAGCAAGAAGATGTTAAAAGCTCAAAACAAGGAAATTCTGGCAATCAATTACATTTCTGTATCTTAAATTAAATTTCTTTAATGTTTTCAGATGACTATCATAAGAACAAGAATGAAATAGCTCCCACCATAAAGAAATCATAACTGCCAGGTGGAGTTTAAAGCAATTAAAAAACGAGGATCCTACATCTGAGCAAATGCCAACATTTCTATTTCTCTAATATTATGCCCCAAATTGTTATGTGATCTCATTAATAATATTCTAGGGATTTCTGAGACAGTTTCTCCTCCAATAAAAGACACAACTTTGTTCAAAGTACCTTAAAGTTGTTGTACTACTGAAAATAAGAGGATAGTAGTGTAGTTTGAGTAAAAAAGTAGGGTAGACTTTCATTTAAAAAATAACCTCCCACAAAAGAAGTAATTAAACTGAACCATGAATTTAAAGTGACTGTAATGTGACTTCCATAAGTAGGAAAGGTTCCATCAGTTGCTCTAAAGCAGCATGATCAAATTGTGGAGAATTTTTTTAGAATTTTATCAATGACTATCATTTTAGATTTATTCTTATCAATATGAAATCCAGAAAATTGCTGATTTTGATTTAGTAACTTAAATTGATGTACTGCTGAAGAAGCTGCATTGCCAATGCTCAATATCAGATCATCAGTATAAGGAACATTTTGAGTGGAGTATTTTTTAACATTTAATATAGTGTTAGTAATAGGATTAATTGTCAAAAGGAATAATGTTATAGAGACAGGGCACCCCCTGCCTAACATATGAGATTTGACTGTTTACATCAGTGTCTCAATTATTTATGGGTAATATTTAGACTTGTAAATTTATGCCATTATTATATATACACATTTATTACCTGGTGGTGGCGCTGCGGTAGCATTGTCGCCTCCCAGTAAGATGTTGCCCTGTTCGATTCTCAGCTAGAGCATCTTCTGTGTGGAGACATGCGTGAATGGGCGTACCTTCGTTGAAGGTTGTGTGAAAGGGCCGGCAACTCGGCACGTAAAAATCTACTGCCAATCATTAGCGGACCAGAGTTCCGCTGTGGCAACTCCTAACCGGGAAAAGTTGAAAGACACAACATTACATATACACATTTAACTGAAAGACAAATGTTTTTTTGAAATATAGAAAAGTAAGCTCCTGTCTGTTAAGTCAAAAGTGTTGTGTGCATCTACTGAACATAATGCTACATCTATTATTAACATAGCTTTATTATTGCAGTATAAAATGAATGTTTGCAAAAATTGGATTGGTATACACATTGTTCTTCCTGGAATACACCCAAACTGAAACTGCTAAAGTGATATTACTCCTAATACCTCCTTTAATATTGATTAATTTACTATGTTTAATAATCATTTAACAATGAATCAGGATTATAGTTTTGTATTAAGATTAAACTTGCTAACAAAAAGTAATAGTCTACTTGATCAGGGGAAGAACTTAATGACTCTAAGACATGTTTAAGATACTGAACTAGAATGTCAGCAAAAGATTTATATGTAAAATACAACAGGAAGGGAATCTGGTACAGGTGTCTTTTTATCATCAAAAGAAAAAATAACATGCTTGATATCTTCATTGAAAGGCTTTTCATAAATAAAATCCACCATCTTATTCATGTTTCTATGAACAAAATACTCCATGAAATTACTATTTATATTCAACTTAAAATTGTCAGTGGAGTTATAATAGATCTTCACTTCTTGCATGATTCTTTCAGACACTGTGATCAGCTCACCTCCCATACTTAACTAACCTATAAAATTAGCCTTTGATTTTTGTAGAAATTCTGCTCACCAAACAATATATTTAGGTAGATATCAAAGATGGCTGCACACTCAGTAACAGCTTAATGTCAACTCTTTCAGTGTGAAAACAGAAAATCAGGAAAAAAGAGCCAGTAAATTTGTCTTTTCAGGAAACTTTCAGTTACTGGTTAAAAAGTGTACTGCCTGAATGCCAGCAAATAAAATATTTAGAGAACCTGAAAGAAAATCAATCATAAAAGAGGAGGAGAAAACACTGTTTGGGAAGAATCCCACAGCTGTTCAGCAAAAAGCAGTTAAAGCTCCAGCTTTGGTGTAAGACATAATTTCCAGTAACCTACAGGAAAAGCATATGCCAAATGTGCTCAGAGCTGATTAAAATAAACTGAACACTGAAGGTGTATGTGACATCCCCACTCGGGCACATTAATTAAGGAGCCTGAGTCCTCACCATTGGTGCTGGAGAGGGACGTTCACTTGGAACAAAAAATGTATACACCCAGTATTTCCAGATCAGTTCTGCATAAAGCACAGTTTCCTTTAAAAGCACACAGGGAACACAATCAGCCTGGGCTCTGGGTTTCTAACTCTGTCTCTCCCTAGGTCCCCAGTAAGGCTCCCCATTGGCAAAGCTTCAGAGTTATGTCCTCAGTCAAGTGTCCAAGCCAAGTTCCCCCACCTCCTTCTCTGTGAAACCAATGCTTTGTGTCCATGCTTCAAGTAGCTGACACACACACTCTTTGAGATTTGATTTTCACACACATACACACACACACACACACACACACACACACACACACACACACACACATACCTTGGAAAGGCTGGCACAGGTTTACTAGCTATTCCCCCTTCTGCACAGACTATAAGGTAGTTACTGTCACCAGTCTCCTGCCAGCTACTCTAAGGCTCTTACAAGGTTACCCAATTATATTGAGTGAAATTAATGAATGGTAGTTTGACCAATGCAGTAAGGCTTTTAGGAGTGGCCACAGAGTCACCAAACAGATATGATTACTCTAAAAGGTTAAAATATTCTCTAACAAACCAGCCACAATGAAAAGTTTAAATATATTTAATAATAAATAATAAAAGAACATGAAAATACTAAATTTCTATTTACAATAAACAGCAGAGTTTCAACCACAGAAATATTAAAATAACTAAGATGAATAGATTCACACAGATACAGAAAAACAGTACTTGACTAATCTCACTATATTTTTCTGACTGATCTAAAGAATTATTATAATCTCCTGGTCACTTACAAGAGCAAGGCAAGATGAAGTAGGTAAGTGATCCTTCTATGTCAGGTTTGCAAAACAGAGTGCCATGAGATGTCAGTCTCACCTAGTATTAAACATTATTTTAGTGAGGAATTCCAGAATGACATCACATACATCTGGTCACCAGAATTCACATTATCATGCAACCCCCATTGCTAGAAACTGCTGGGAATTAGCACCTATGTGTCAATAATACATACACAGATATCCTTGCTAAGATCTGCTGCAGCTCCTGAAAGTCATAAAACCATAAAGCACTCCCACTCTTCCTACAGTAACTAATTAGGGTTGCCACCTTTTAAGCAAGCCAAAGTGGGACATGGGGTGTGGCCAATATGACAATGGCCACACCCTCTACCATGATGTCACCACAAGAGCGGTGAAGGAGATGCTGTTATGGGTATGACGGATGGTTGCTGGAGTTGCTAGGCTGCTGGAGTGGCTGGTTGGCTGGCTGCTGGAGTGGCTAGCTGGCCAGCTGCTGGAGTGGCTAGCTGACTGGCTGGCTGCTGGAGTGACTAGCTGGTTGGGGGGAGTAGCAGCTGGATAGATGAATGACTGAATGGATGGCTTGATGGATGGATGGCTGAAGAAATGGATGCCTGGCTTAATGGATGGCTGGCTGCATGAATGGATGGCTGGCTGCATGAATGGATGGATGGCTGGCTGGCTGCATGAATGGATGGATGGATGGATGGATGGATGGATGGATGGATGGATGGATGGCTGCAAGAATTAATGGATGGATGGCTGGCTGCATGAATGAATGAATGAATGGATGGCTGGCTGGCTGGCTGGCTGGCTGGATGGATGGATGGCTGGCTGGCTGGCTGGCTGGCTAGCTGGCTGGCTGGCTGGCTGGATGGATGGATGGATGGATGGCTGGATGGCTGGCTGGCACACTGAATGGCTGGTTAGGAAAGAAAAACAAATCTCGGTTATTTTTTTAGCGGCTGTAGAAGCACTTAAAACAAAGCGCTCCTACAGCCACGATCTTTGCAGGGCTCTTCCTGCCCCAGCCCCCACCCCTTTCGTGAATTGCAGCCAATTGCTGCACGAATTAAGGCACCCGGACCTAACAGGCAGCAGCTTTGCCTGAAGGTCTGGGTTGGTGACGCAACTGAATTGCCATGGAAAAGCCGAAAGTAATTGTGGCTTTTCCACGGCAATTCAGTGCGACTGAAAAGCAGGACTTTTCAAGTCCCACTACTTTGCACAGTGGGCAACAGGATGATGCAGCTCAACCCATGAGTGTCCCACTGACAACGGGATGGGTGGCAACCTTAGAACTAATAAACCATAGTTCTTACAGACATTGTGTATCTGGCTTCATTCAAAAGTATGAGATAACATCTTTATGGCCTAGACCCAGTAATTTAATTTCTTACTATTTTTAAAGTTTGAGATTAACCTTGTCTCTTCCAGTATCCTCTGTTAAAACATATACATTTAAACAATTACAATAATGCATGTACATTTCTTTTTTTGTCTAGCAGGGCACACTGTTGGTACATTTTTAACACAAGCAGCTTTACAAATACATTATTCAAATAACATAATTTTTACTAAATTCCAGCTAGCTGTACTGCCATATGTTACACATCCACTGCCCCACTTCTCCTGGCATAGCTGGCAATATATCACATTGTCGCAATGTACACCAGATCAAATGACAAAAGGCTGGAAAATGGAAGAAGCATTGAACAGATATTCAGATGAGCTGATAAAACTACAAAAATCAGAGGCTGACATGAAGAACAGGCTGGCTGAATACAGGACTGCTCAAGAAGAGATGTTAAAAAATGGTCAAATTATTGGGCAGTACATGTAGGGGAAACCTGAGATTTTCTGACATACCAGAGAAACTAGAAGGAACAAATTGTTTTAAAGAAAGCACAAATAAGCAACTGGACTGGTATTCCACAACAGGAGTTTTTAATTGAAAGGGAACATTGTGTGTATGCTCCAATCCTAGCCACGAGAAAGCAGCCAAGACCTGTATTAGTAAAGATGCAATCTTTCTGGCAGAAAGAGTTGATTATGACAAAACTGTGGCAGAAGGGCAAAGTACTAAAAGTTGGAGACAGTAAAGTGTTTGTGGAAAATGATTATTCACTGTACACCAGAGAGAAGAGTTGCAAATTCATTCCAGCAGTCAGGAAATGTCAAGAGGCAGGTGTGGGATTCAAACTGCTGTATCTTCAGAATATTATTCCTGGAGGATCAAAGTCATTTTTGATGCAGAACATGCTATACAGAAAAAACAAAAGTTTGTCCAACAAAAAGTGAACTATCAAACAGAAGGGGACTCGATTTGTTATTCTTCTGGTAATAAAGATCACATAGAGACATTGCCAGTGAAACCTTTTCCAATGTTTCAATGGAAAATGCTTGAGAGACAGAAAAAAAGTATAGGAGTTGACTAGAAGAACCGGGAGTATGTTGGGAATGAGCCATAGACTAGAAATGGTATATAGAGATCAATAGGAAGAAAACTGGAAACTCAGAAATTAATGAATAAATGTGGGATTACAAAGCATTAATCACATTTGTGAAAAACAGCTAAACAGGAAAAACTGGAAATATTGGACTTTTTTGACTTTGTTAAACTTGTTGGGTATTGCAAAGCATTTGCCCTTCTTCATGTTATTGATGTTTGGAAGAATATTATAGAGAAGAGGAGGGAAAGAGGTAACTGTAAGCAAAACAGTTTTTGTTCTTAACAGTATTTTATTAAACATTTCATTGCATAAACTGCAAGTTATTTAGTAAAGCATTTTCAGTTAATTTTGGTGTTACAAGGATAGTAAACAGGTGCCACTTTTTCTTCTTCTTTCTTTCTTCTTTTTTAATTTTAAGAAATGTTGACATTGCAATGTAAAAATAGAAGAAAGCCCAGACAAAAGCATGCTTAAGATAATAGGCTAGAATGTTGGATTGTTGAGGTGGGGGATGGGGTGGTAAAAGTATACAGATCATGATATAATTAGACTCTATTTGCTTTTTTATTTTTGCATAAGGAATGACTGAATTAAGTCCTTTGGCTTGATGTTTTAAGTGGAAGTAATCAAGAGAATACTGAATGCAATGGAAAGTTTTCCTTTAGTAAATAAATGTTCATAGTGTAATATGAGAAACATGTAGCTGAAGGTAACTATAAATCTTGTTCTTATGTTTCTATGGAGACTAGATTATAAGAGGCCAATACTATTTCAAGGCTAAACATTAACATTTTCTGAAAGCATTCAAGTTGTTTTTTACATCTGGGAGTGGAATAAATATATGAATAAAACAGACAGCAGTTAGTGTAAGTTTTAGCAAAAGCCATGCTTCTTAGCATGAATAACCTTAATAAAGGTCAATTAAGGGCTGTGAGTGTAGCTGTCAACTTAGGAAAATTGTCCTAATAGGAGGGTTAAACTTCATTATTTGAAGATGTATATGGTTTTGTGTGTTTGTATTAAGTTAAAAGGTTATGGGGTATTCAGGGTTTTTTTGAGAGTTTTCATTAAAACAAAATGTCTTGTAAGACATGACATAGGTTCAAATGGACATGAGAAGAAACAACTGTATAAAAGATCAACCTGACAAACATTAGTGCATGCATGTAACATAAAAGCTGAAAGTAGACAAAAAAGCTATTATCCATAACAATAACTTCTTATTATAATGGCAATATGTTTTGTAATATCTGGGAATGTGAATGGTGTCATAGGTATATACAAAAAGAAAAAGTTGAGAATTGTATTAGAAAATGCAGAGTGCAAATAGTAATACTATAGGAGGCACATCTGAAAGAGAAGAGCATGGGAATTTGATAAAGAAAGGATTTCAGGATGGTTATTCAGCTGAATATTTTGGGCAAAGGAAAAGAGGAGTATGTAAATTAATTTCTAGAGTACCTCCAATGGTGATAGAAGAGGGAAAGAAAGATAATAATGGCAGATTTGTGGTAGTAATGGCATACTATCAAGGGAAGAGAATTATGCTGGCATGTATTTATATTCCACCTAAAATTGCTACAATGGAGCTTAAAAAAGTTCTGGGAGAAGTAATTAACTTTCAGCAGGGAATATTACTTATAGGTGGGACCGGAATTTGGTTTGCAACAGTGAGGATGTATCTGCAAGGCCTAGAAGTGAAAACAAAATAGAATATGTTTTTGAAGAAATTTATGAAAATATTTGGTATGAAATATGTGAATGCAGTAGTAGGAACTCAGACAGAATTTGTTCATTATTCCCCAAGGTACAACACCTAGGCTAGGCTAGACAGAAATTATATTTCACAGGAATATGTGCATTTCATTTAAAGTTTTGATACACATCCAATAACTATTTCAGATCACATGCCAATAATAACAGAGATAAAAATGCAGGATAATGAAGTAAAAATGAGACACTGGCACTTCACCTATCTGTTAAAAAGAGATGAATTAAAAGAATGGATAAGAGTGGAAATTATTTGGAAGTTATTAGAAAAGATCAACATTTCTTCTGAGCATATAGCTAGGGAGTGGGATAAAATGAAACTGGAGTTTAAAAGGAAGTAGAAATAAAAGAAAAAGAGATATAGTTAAGAAGTAACAAGAATTATTTAGAGAGAGTGATAAAAGTGAAAGTACTACAGAAAAATGTGAATCTCACAGAATAAGATAAGGTACAACTGCAGAGTACTAAAGAGAAAATAACAGACTACCTGGATAATAAGCATGACTTTAAAAAGATTGCTGTTAAGCTACTGTTTTTAATAATTACTCCAGAGCATAAAAAAACGTTTAGCATAATGACTCAGGTAACAGAAAGTAGAAATGTTTGTTGCCAAGCTTAGGGAGCCTAAAACAAGTAAAATAACCAGAGATCCTGTAAATATATTAGAAATATTTCAGAAATGTTATGAAAATCTATATAAAGCAGAGAGAGGAGGAATTCAAAGAAAGAGCACAATTGGAGCTATTTATAGAAGAATTAAATATGCCAAGATTAGAGGTGAGGCCCAATTCTTAACCATTAGGATAGGAGGAAATTAGATAAAAATGTGATGTATAATCAGTCTACAGGAAAGCCTCCAGGAATAGATGGTATTCCTGTGGAAATTTGGAAGCTAAGAGGGAAGAAAGTGGAAGTTTTTTTTTTTTAACAGTATTTTAAAAGGAGGGGAAGCACCAATATCCTGGAAGAAAGCTGTGGTGCCTGTGGTGGCTGTAATAGCTAAAGATGATAAAACTCATCAGATTCAGCTTTATATAGGCCCATTTCAGTTGTAAACCATGATTATAAAGTGTTTATGTCCATAAGGGCTAAAAGAATGACAAAGGTATTGCCAACATTTTATTATATGGGTCAATGTAGTTTTGTGGAAGGGAGACAAACATTTGGGTCTATATTATAATAGCGAAAATCCCTTTAAGCGAACACAAAAACACTGACACGTATTGCATGAACTGCGAATATGCCGAACGTACTAAACCACGAAATACAAAAAGATGAATCCCCATAGTTGGCCAACTCCACCACCCACTACATACTGCCTACCCAAACAAAATAAATAAACCACATACATACACTAACCAAAACCCTACTTCTAACTGTAAAGTAAAGCACCAAAACCCTACGTCTAACCCTACACTAAACCTTACATAATTATTATCTATGCACTTACCTTAACCCGCACCATAACCCTAAGGTCCGTAACTATCGCACACTTACCCTACAGCGATATACCAAAACAAAACAAATAATCCACACACATACATTTAACAAAACCCTAATTCTAACCCTACACTAAACCTTACATACATTACCTATCTATGCACTTACCTTAACCCGCACCCTAACCCTAAGGTTTATAACTATCGCACACTTACCTTACGGAGATGTACCACAGATGGGCCAACCATGACACTTCGACTTTTTGAATTTTGCGGTTAAGTACGTTCGACATAATTGCGGTTCACGCAATACTTGTCGGTGTTTTCACGTTCGCTTGAAAGGATTTTCGGTATTATAATATAGAACCCAAACATTTGACAACATTAATAGAATAATGATGTTCCAGAATGAAGCAGAATATAAGAATATACCACTATTTTTGGTGGGTCTTGATGCAGACAAAGCATTTGATAGAGTAAGCTTGGATTTTATGAGTAAAGAAATGAAAGCATTTGCATTGCCTGACACAATAATAATGTTAATTAGGAGGATATATGAGGGATCAACGATGAAAATTAAAGTGTGGAGGGGTTCATAGGTTCATAGGTGTGTACTAGGCTAGTGGCCCTGGAGCCTTTATAAGCCTAGTCCATAAGATTACCCTGGCATAGTGCCACCCGACCTTAGTTTCCAGTGCCTCTGTCAAGCAGAGCCACTGGAGTGATCCCTGGGGTGAATCTTCTACTTCCCATCCATTCATCAAGATTTCTCTTGAAGAGGGCCAGTGAGGCACTCTGCTTGATATGCATGGGAAGTCTATTCCATAGTATGGGCAGTCTCTGGGTTATGAACCTGTCCCTCCAGCTTGTTCTGTTGATTGTGGTAATGAGGTTGAGGTCTCTGGAGCATGTAGTGCAGAGGATTGGGATTTCTTTAGATGTAGCAATTCTAACAGAGCTGGAGCAGACATGGCTTTGTAAGTCAAGCAGAGATTGCCTCTAGGTAGGTGATATGAGACAGAGAATAGTTGGCGTTTTTTAAGTCTGTCCATATAGAACAAGTATGTAAGGCCTAGAATCCTCTTTGTGAGGTACTTTTGCAGCCTCTCCAGTTGTTGCAGGAGTCTAGTGAGATACATGCCAAATGGGGCATTGTACTTGATGAGTGGCCTAATGAGGGAAGAGTAGAGGGAGACAATGACCTCTGTCTTCTTGGATGCAAAATCCTTAGTAATGAGGTGTGCCACATAGAAGGACTTTCTGACCACAATGGCAATGTGGTGGTCAAAAGAGAGGTTGCTGTCAACCTGTGTTCCCAGATCTCTTATGACGCCTTCTGTGTTCAGTGGACTAACATTGATGTGGTAATTCATGAGAATCAGCTTTTTCCCAAAGGGGATGATGACACATTTTTTGGCATTGAACTTAAGGCCATGGTTCTGACACCAGTCATTCGTCTCAGTGAGGCCTTTCTGTAGGATGTCAGCATCACTTGGGGAGTTAATTATGGCTCCCAACTTGCAATCATCTGTGAACTTTGTCAGCCAGAGTCCATTCATGTTGGCCCGGACTTCAGGGAAGTAAATACCAAACAGGAGAGGACCCAGGACCATACCCTGTGGGACTCCACTCGTGACTTGGAGTCAGCTACCTTCACACTGTGGGTTCTATTTGTGAGCCAGTTTGCAACCAACCTAGTGATATAGGGGTTGATATCTAGCTTAGTGAGTTGTTCTATGATTCCTGAGTGGGGAATGGTATCAAAAGCCTTAGCCAGATCAACGTAGGCTGTATGAACCGCCTTGCCTTCATCCACAGCTCTGGATACTGACTCAAAGAAGTCAACCAGGTAGAGCAGGCATGAGCTACCCTTCACAAAACCAAACTGTGTGGGATCCAGAGTTTGGAGATTGCCTATATCCTTGTTTATTAGGTCCATGATGACGCGTTCCATAGATTTGCATATCAGACTTGTCAGGCTAATGGGGCGATAGTTCCCAGGGTCTGTAGTCGCTCGTCCTTTGTGGAGAGGGATGACTGTAGCAGTGCGCCATTCAGTAGGGACAAAGCCTGAGGTGAGGCTGTGACTGAACAGGGTACACAGGTGATGTGTCAGTTCACTCTGTAGTTCATGTAGAACACAGCCAGGGGATATTGTCAGGTCCAATAGAAGCTGTATTCTTGGCCCTGGACAGTGCTGTTTTAAACTGTGCAGTAGTAATACTGGGTGCCTAGCAATCTACTGGTATTGTGATTGGTCCTTTGGGGGGGTAAAGTTGGCGCTGAATCTGTCGGCCAGTATATTGGCAATATCTGTTGGCTTGGTATAGGAGGTGCCATTGTGCAACAGCTCCGAGCAAATCTGGGTATTGCGGTGGAGATTCTTTACATAACTACAGAAGGCCTTGTGGTTGTCTTTACTATCTGCTGCAATTCTGTTTTCATAGCTAGCTTTAGAGAATTTGATGAGGGATCGCAACTTTTTGTTGAGGCTGATAAGGGAGTTTTTCCAGTCTTGGGACTTCATCTTATTTTGCATCAGTTTCCTCCTTCTGTTGTAGAGTTTGTTTATGGCAGGGGACCACCAGATTGGCTTCCTTTTTTTGGAGTAGAGTGTCTTGGTTCTATTGGGTATGGTGAAATCCATGCATTTGTGTACGTGTTCATACAGGACATTAGTGTATGATTTGGCAGTCATGCAGCTGTTCTCCAATTGCATGGGTACCGTGAAGTTAGCCACCTCTGTTTTCAGGAGCCCAAAGTTAGCTTTGGAGAAGTTTTTCATGGTGGTTACCTTTGCGGGGGTGGGGGGAGAGATGTGGATTTCCAAGGTGATTAGTTTGTGGTCGGATCTAACCAGGGAGGAGTTGACTATTGGTATAGAGCAATGGTCGCCCATGTTAGTAATGACCAGGTCAAGGATGTTGCTACCTCTAGTGGGGGTAAGAACGAGCTGGTCCAGGGCATTAGAATTAATGAATTCCAGGAAACGTTGGGTAAGTGTATTGGTACATGAGTAGTTTTCCCAGTTAATGGAGGGGTAGTTGAAGACGCCCTGTATGAGTGTGTTAGGTTGGACCCTAATATTCTCCAGGGTGCTTAGGAATGTGGAGTGTGAGTCTTGGGTCATGGTTGGGGACCTATAGCAGGCTGCTACCTGAATCGCTGTCTTACCCAATGTTAGCTGCAGCTGAATTATCTCTGATGCGATATGTTGGGCTACCAGTCTAGAGGTGTACACATCCTTTATGAATATGGAAACACCACCGCCTTTGGAGCTTCAGTTCAAGTTCTGGGGCCGAAAGGTGTGGAATGAGTTATAGCTTAGTAGTGCAGGGGTGCTTTCTGCTGCCTTGAACCAGGTCTCTTTTACAGCACAAATGTCGATGTTCTCCATTTTAAGGAGTGCTTCAAGCAAGTGCATTTTGAGATTTAGACTTCTACTGTTGAGCAGCATGACCCTCAGATTGCACTTGTTTGCAGCTGCTATGGTGGTGACTGGATCTTTGGAACACTGCCTAAAAAGGCATTATAGGGGTGGCAAGAGCCTTGGCCAGTATCCAAAAGCCCAGGGCTGACAGATGCATGCCATCTCTGGCAAAGCATCAAGGTCTGTCAATCATGTCATCCCAGGCAGACAGATACTGGACCCCCTTAGAATGACACCAGAAACTTAGCCAATTGTTGAAATCAATCATTTTCTGCTTGTACTGTGGTATCATTCTGGGTGATGGTAGGAGGCTGCTCAGGGCTAGGGTCATACCTGCCTAGGCTACATAATCCAAGAGCTCCTCCATGTCTCTTTTCATGTTGCCCAGTGAGGTACATCTCAGGTCATGCACACCCACATGTACAATGACAGAGTCATATTTGTACCTGTTGTTGAGGGACCTGAGTGCATGTGCTATGTGGTGGATCCGGGCACCTGACAGGCAGCTGACTGTTACTTTCTCCTTATTCAACCTAGTGAGTGAGACATCAGTGTGGCTCACTATCGAGTCATAATCTCTGATAAGTTCTATCTGACCAGAGGAACCAGGTAGAGGTGTCCTCTTTCCACTTTATCTGTGTTATATTTAGAACCATAGGCAAAGAAAATAATGGACTCTGATTTTCAAGGATATAATTGGCATGATAATCAAAAAAGGCTGGCTTTATTTGCAGATGGTATTACTTTGTACTTGATAAAACCAGAAAAGGACATTTCAGTGAAATACTCTAAGACAGTTTCATGTCTTTCTGAGATATACAATTAATGAAGATAAAGCAAAGGCTATAGCTGTAAACTATGTACCCACACACAAATTGATTCAGTAATATCCATATTTATGAGGACATGATAAAATTAAATATTTAGGAGTAGGGGTTAAAAGGGATTCTGTTATGGTAGCTAAGGATATGTGGGAAGAGACTAAACAAAAGATAATACAAAAATGGAGGAACTTGGGGCTCTTTTTGATGGGTATGGATAGCAAGATACAAGCAGTGAAAATGTTTGTAGTTCCTCTTACAGGTCAGTCATGTTTTTATCAACCAGAGGAAATGCTATGGTAGCAACTAATGAAGAAATGAAGGATTTTATTTGGGAGGGGAAGAGGGCATGAGTCATGTGGGATAAGTTCATCCTTTGAATATGACAAAGTAGTTTGGGAATAACTGATTTGAAGGAATATTTTACACCTACACAGTTAAGGCTCCTATACATAGCACAAGCAGAAAGCTATAATTCAATGTGGAAAGGGATGATGATGAAACAGTGATGAAGCTCTAGAAATAAGGAGAGAGTGGGATTTTGGATGCAGATACTTACGGAGAATAACAATAGCCCTACAGAATATTATATTCATAAAGTTCCAGAAAGTATTCTGAGAACTAAGCCAACACAGGAATGCAGAAAGCAGATTCTGCCAATAGGGGTGACTGCAATTAGGGGAACAGAGAATAGGCAAGAGGGGGCAGGAATTTACTGGAGAAAAATGGCAAAGGAACCAAGGTATTAGGAGCAAATAAATAGAAAGGGGAAAGTAATAGAATGGGAAGAAGCCAAGAATACATTTGGACTGCAGAGCAAAGACTGCCTTCCCTATTGAAGACTGATATCAGAGTATAGCCAAAGAGAAAGGGATAGGGTAATCTTAAGTGAAAGACTTGCACTGGTAGACTTTTAGTTGAATCTAGAAGAGAAGCTACTGTTAGAAATGAATAATTAGTAGGGCATATAAAATATTGCATAATAGCTATAGGAATCAATCAGAGAAGGTTAGAAAAGATTGGGAACAGAGATTGGATAAGCAACTCACAAAGAAACAATGAGATGGTATATGTACAGCTCCCAAATATGCAACACATTTTAGAAGATTTAGGATTTTTTCTTGGAAGTGTTTGCATAGTTCTTTTTTATCCCAAGCAGACTCCAAAGAATTTCTCCCCAGGTAGACTGCAAATGTTGGAGGTGTGATGGAAAGAATGAGGTAGCTGGGAACATATTTTTTAGAGAATAATAAGATGATAGGCTCTAAAAATGCCCTACAGACTTTTCTGTCAGAAATACTAGGTTTAGATATGTATATTTGTTTTATATTTCCATTATCATATATTAATGTTTTGTTGTTAAAATTTTCAATAAAAACAATTGAGAAAAAAGAAATACTAGGTGAGCAAATTGGTGTAACTAAGTAAAATGTTTTTTGAGCTGGGATACAGGATCTGGAGTGTTTAGACATTGTAAGGCTTTGCTAACTTTAATTCTGGTGGCTACCAAAAAAGTAGTTACTAGAAAATTGAAAACAAAGTCTAAACCAACTATACCTTGAAGTAGTGAATATTGTAACAGAGATAAAAGAACTAGAAGTGGGAACTTTAGAAAAGGATAGAAGCAAATTGCATAAAAATGAGAATTGTGAGAACAATACACATGGAATAATGTTTTGGAGGATGAATGAGGTTTAAGGGAAGGCAGAAATTGAGTGACTTATGTAATGCAGGATTATCAATGATTGTACAGAAGATTAAATGTGATGTATAATGTTTGTAACTGAGAATAAGTCATTACGGTTTGTTTTCATTTCTATAAATGTATGATTGTCTATGTCATAAGTGATAATTCAAAAAGATGACTAAACCAATAAATATATTAGGAGAATTTAACTCATAATGAGTAGCTATTAAACAAAATTGTTCAATGAAAAGGTCATTTTTTGATTTTCTATTTCTCCTTTCTCTTAAAGGTGAATTGCAACAATAAGCCAGCTATATAGGCTTTAAAAGATGTCCATATACTTGGAAACAAACCATTAGCTCTTTTTTCTAAAACCATTGCTAATCAAATAGGGAACAATTGCTGCTAAAATCTAATTATGATAAATTGTGAAGATGTCTTTATCAATATAAAATGTTCTTAACTGGTCCAAACTAACTATAATAGGGTGAAGTGATAGATGTCTTGGAAGGATTCTAACAAGATTTAAGCAATGCACTCAACTCCCTTATGCAAAAAAAATCAGTTCTTGAGGACTGACTATATAAAGTAAATACTTTATGAAATGGATTTTTAAACTGTCAATAATTAAGAAGGGAATGAGACCAGAAAAATTCTTTCAGCAACCCACTATGAGTAACTCTAGATAATGCAGAAAAATCCAGACTGAAATCATGGGATAGACTAATTCTTGTAGAGTCTAGCAGTTTCAACCCAAAGATTATGGGAAAAAAAAGATTTCTAACTGAAAAAGGGCATTTTTCATTTTTACTTGATCTGCACTTCTTGCATTGTATTTTACTGTGTGCTGTTATTTTTAACTGTATTTTACCATATTTTTGCTATTTCCTGCACTTTTAGCCTAGTATAGATTTAGTTCAGATTTGCTGGACCCAGGCTGTTTTTACAGTTTCTGAGAATTAATCCAGCTTTCCACCACAAAAGAGGGCCTCCCCTACACCCTAGTGAGAGTAGAGTGTAGCTAAGGACCTGAGTGGTGATTGTTGGCCCAGGGTCCAGTGTAGTGTGCTACTATTAGTTAGAGTGTTTCAAATCAGTTTAATTTCATTGCTACGTCTTGCCCGCATTAGTGCGGGTTTGGTAGTGCACACCACCCACATAACTGCACACTACCCCGCAGTGAAGGATGCCGTTGGTGCTTATAGATGCAGACTCTTAGATAATTTTCCGTAAGGCAATTGCTTGTGCTTCACTGTCTGGTTAGACACACAGCTGAGCCTCTGAGGTTCCTCCAAAAGTTTTACCCATTAATCCCCTCACAGTTTAGAACTTTTTCCTTGTCCCTTAGCCATACCTGGTCCTTCTAGTCCCCTCCCTGTTACTGATCGCAGTACTTCACCTAGCATCATGAATGGACAATTTCCCTCCATTTCTCCAGCCAACCTGATCAACATGGGCATTCTTAGGCAACCGCACTAACCTGGTTCCATAGTTATCTTTCTGTCAACAGGCCACAGTGTGAGACACCTCACTCTCTCCTCTCCTCCCCACCTCTGTGGGAGTCCCCCAAGGTTCCATACTCAGTCCACACCTCTTTATCATATTCACCAATAACCTCTGCAAAGCAACCCAGCATGCCTTGATAGTTCAGTACACTGACGATTCTACCCTTATCTGTTCTGCTCCCTCCACCCTAGATCTCCAAATTAGAATACAATCTGCTTTTCAGGACATAGAATCCTACCTCTCACAACACCAACTCATTTCAAATCCCAACAAAACCAAAGTTATACCATTTAGCAATAAAAAATCCAAAACTTCACAAATCCCACTATCAATCACCTCTGCTAACGGTACCAAAATTGCCCCCACTAACCACACAAAACTCTTAGGTTTTACCATAGATGAATACCTCAAATCTGACATACATATTGCCCAAACCATCAAAAAAGTCCACATCAAATTAGGTAGCCTGTATAGAGCCAAACCATTCCTAACACCCAACGCCAGGCATGCCACTACATGCACACACCTCCTAAGTACCCTTCTCTATGACCTCCGGAAATCGGACTTCAATAAACTTGAATCATGTTACCATAAAATTGCTAAATTTGCCACCAACCTCCCACTCACATCCCATCACTGCTCATCTCTTTCAGCATTAAGCTGGATAGAGCTACCCAACCTTCTGTCTCTCAATCATCTAGCCTTAATCCACAAAATAATCTACCATCCCAATAACTGCCCTGCCATATCCTCCGTAGTTCAACCATACTCCAACCGTCGAGCTCTCAGATCCTCCAACAAACTCTTACTTAAGGTATCCAACTCCCACAACCAACACGGCGGCTTCCTCTATTCCCACAATAAAGCCAAACTTTGGAACTCCCTCCCAGAAACCCTAAGGAACATACCCTCACATGACCAATTCAAAACACTACTAAAACACCACCTTAGCAGCCATTGGCTATGCTCCTGTCACTCCCCTGGTTAAACCCCCTCTCCTCTCATGTTAGCTACTCTCCAAACAGTCTCTCCTCCGGCTTCTTTTGTAATTTAGTTCTACTTCCTCTATCCTCTTTGCCATTAGCTCTCTCAACTTGTGATTAATGCTTTACTTCAGCTTCTGGTTTATTCTCTACAGAGCTGTTTCTATTAGCAGGTTTTCACTTCCCACCATCCTGTTGTATTTGTTCATCGAGGGAGATCTTTCCCTTGGATCTCCACCAGAAAACACGCAATACTTGTGTAATGTTTCTTTTTGATATGTAATATTTTTTTGATATTGTAAAAGTGCATTCTATTTTTGTGATGATCTGTGTTTGTTCATCTAGGGAGATCTTCCCCTTAGATCTCCACCAGAAAACATGCAATACTTGTGTAATGTTTCTTCTGGATATGTTATGTTTTTTTTGATATTGTATAAATGCATTCCATTTTTGTGATGATCTGTGTATCTAAAATCTACTTGTATTTTATTTTCTGTGGAACTTTTCTCCCAGGACCAACACTGAAAACGGGCCTCTGGCTCAGTCAGACATTCCCAATCAACAAAATGTAATAAATAATAATAATAAATAATATAGCAATTGCCTCATGTACACTGACAACCCACTTCTCCTTATTCACACAAATTCAATATGTGAGAGATGCATCTATATTAAGAATCTAGAATCTAGGATCTCTCGCTCACAAATCAGTATATCAAATACTAAGCAGGTTGTCAGCTCACACATTTCACCTCCTGCACCATCCACATGTACAACACCTAAACCTACATACATAGAGGTTCTCACTAGAAACCTACCTAAAGATTAGAGACCTCCCAAACATAAACACACTTCACTTAATACATTCCCAGCAAATTACAAATGCACATACCAGTGTCTCACCAAACATGCCCCTAAGGCAAAATATAAAATCAAATGTTTTAGTCATAGGTGACTCCATTGTGAGACACACAGATGTCCTGCTCACCAGGATGGATAAGGAAAAGGCACGGTTATCTGTCTGTCAGGTGCCTGGATCCGCCACATCATACATGCACTCAAGTCTCTCAACAACAGGCACTGTTATGACTCTGTCATAGTCCATGTTGGTGTGAATGACTTCAGATGTACCTCACTGGACTATATGAAGAGAGACACATGGCTGAGCTCTCTGTGTCCCAGGTGGGTATGTCCCTAGCTTTAAGCAACATTTTACATTCATCTAGGATGATACCTTAATACAGACAAAAAATGATTGACTTCAACATTTGGCTTAGTTTCTGGTGTCATTCTAAAGGACTCTAGTACCTGTCAGTCTGGGATGATATGGTCAATAGATCATGATGCTTTGTCAGAAGCCATCTCCATCTGTCACCTCTGGGCTTTCAGCTACTGGCTAAGGATCTTACCCCCCCGAGTGCCTTTTTTAGTAAATGTCACAAAAACAAAATTCCTGATGTAAAAATATCCTCAAAAAACAACCTTAAGGTTATGCTGCTTAGGAGTCTAAATCTGAAACTGCACTCAATTGAAGCACTCCTCACCTTGGAAGATGCTGATATGTGTGCAATCACAGAGAGCTGGTTCAAGGCCACGGAGAGCACCCCGGCCATACCAGGATATAATGCCTTCCACACGTTCAGACCACAAAATGAACGCATGAAAACTAAAGGAGGAGGAGTAGTGATATTCATCAAAAATAAATACACCTCCAGACTGGTTAAACAGAATGATTCCCTAGAATTACTCCATGTGCAAATAACTATAAGAAAGACCTCTCTCCAAGTTATCCTCAGCTATAGATCCCCCTCCATGAACCATGATATCCACACTGCCTACCTGGATCTATTTGAGTCGCTCAAATACAACCAAACACCCTAGTTATGGGTGACTTTAACTACCTATCCATAGATTGGGCAAATTACATGCGCACAAACACACTCACCCAAAGGTTCTTGCACTTTGTTAACTCAAATGCCTTGGAGCAGATAGTTGGCACCCCCACAAGGGGCCCAAACATTCTAGATTTGGTATTCACCAACATGATAGAATGGTGCACCACCACAAGTGTGCGACCCTCCCTGGTGAAGTCTGATCATAAATCAGTCTCTTTCAAAGTAACAATAGCATCAGACCCCCCCACCCCCACCCCCAGGAGAAATGAGACTAAAAAACTTCTCCAAAGCCAACTACAGCCTCTTATGAGAAGACATTAATAGCTTCAAAGCTCCTGTCCCCATTGACGGCAAGGACACCTATACTGGGAAATACACAAATGCATTGTATAAACATCTGTACAATTGTATTGACTCAGCCATTCCTGATAGGACTAAAACAAGATCCTGAAGAAAAAAAACAAGCCTGTCTGGTGGACATGCGCCGTAAACAGGTTATATAATAACAGGAAGAAATTGCTGTGTAAGAGCAAGAAGGAACAATCTCAGAATTGGAAGCACACCCTTCTCCTCTTGAAGAAGTAAATAAGACATCTTGTAAAGTCCTCTAAAGCTAACTATGAATCTAGATTAGCATCCCTAACTAAGGATAACCATATGGCATTCTTTAGCCACATCCAAAACCTTAAAAGAAAAAGCCCAGATTTGCTCTGAACTGGTAGTGAATGGTACCACATATACTGAACCAGTGGAAATAGTCAACCTGCTAGCAAACGGGTTCAGTGAAAACATCTCCCCCTGTCCCCACCACATATACCCTAAAACATTCCTATCACCTACTCTCTACTTAGTATCTCTAAAGACCAGGTCTTAACTGCTCTCTCCAAGGCAAAAAACACAGTGTCTATGGGACTTGATAACATCCCAGATTGCATTCTCAATGGTTTAAAACAGGAGTTAGCAACACCATTGGGTATTCTTTTCAACCACAGCCTAAGCACTGGTTTTGTCTCTGCTGAATTGAAAACAGCTACTGTAATCCCCTTGCACAAGAGGGGGTATATCCACTGACCCTGGGAACTATATACCCATTAAGCCTAACCAGCCTTATATGCGCAGCCATGGCGAGAATCATCATGGACCTTATCAACAAGGATATAGGAAACCTTCAACCCACTTTGGTATTGTTAAAGGGAAATCCTGTCTGTTGAACCTGGTGGACTTTTTCAAGACTGTCAGCAAAGCCCTGGATGAAGGTAAATCTGTGCATATAGCCTACCTAGATTTGGCCAAGGCCTTTGACACAATTCCTCACTCAGGCATCATTGAAAACTCACCCAACTGGAGGGTCAACCCATATACTGTCAGGTGGGTTGCAAACTGGCTCACCAACAGAAAACATGCAGTCAATATAGAAGACTCCACCACCACCAGCAGATTTGTTACCAGTGGTGTTCCATAGGGATCGGTGCTGGGGCCCCTATTGTTTGGAATCTACTTCTCAGGAGTACAGCCAAAAACAAAAGGTCTGTGGCTGACAAAGCATTTTGATGACTATAAACTGGGAACAGTCAATGACTCCCTAAATTATATCAACATTCTACAAGAAGGACTTATGCAAACCAATGATTGGTGCCAAAGTCTTGGTTTTAAACTCAATGCAAAAAAACTGCATTATCATCCCCTTTGGCAAAGGCGATGTCCCTGCAGAATACCATATTAATAACAACACCCTAAGCTCTAAATCAGTGGTGAAAGATTTGGGCTCACATGTTGACAGCAACCTTACTTTTGATCACCATGTGTCCATGGTGGTAAAGAAGGCCTTCTATTTTACTCACCTCATAAGCAAGGGCATAGCTTCCAGAACAAAAGAGGTTATAACCCCTTTGAGCTCTTCCCTCATCAGGCCAATAACAGAGTACAATGTTCCCTTTCATATGTACCTAAACAGGCACCTGCAGCAACTGGGGAGACCTCAAAGGTTCCTCACAAAGAAAATTCAGGGTCTTCAGCATATGTCTTAAGTGGACAGACTGAAATCACTGTCACTATACTTTGTATCATATAGACTACTCAGAGGATACATGTGCCTTACATGCAGAGCAACTTCTGATCCTGCCTTAATGGAAATGCTGCACATTCATAAATCAAATCGTACACGATTCACTTGCTCTAGGGACCTTAACCTAGCATGTAACATCAACAGGACCTGCTAGAGAAACAGATATGTCTCCCAGAGGTTGCCTCTCCTCTGGAATTGACTTCCAATACAGGTTAAACAGAACCCCTTGTTAACCCTTTTTAAGTGTAACTTGGATGATTGGATGGAAACCACAAATTCACCCCCAGGGCCTTCACCTGTGTCCCCCTTGGATAGCGGCAGTCAGTACTGATTTAGATTGGCTTATATCATAGACCATATCTCTAGATCATTAAGGGAACAAGGGTTGAACTTGGCTAGGCTTGTAAGGATCTTACGGCCATTAGCCTAGTAACCTCCTATGAACCTATGAACCTATGTATATGGCTCCAATGGCAACATCAAAATTATCCACTTGAAGTTTTATTAACACAATTCTTATATTAGTATCTAAATATTGATATACTACATCAAATCTATCTGAGTGCACTGCAGGGGCAGTTCATGCTATTGGGCTGCAGGACTGCAGCCCCCAGGTGTACAAAAGAAAGAAAAAATAAAAACAAAATAAAAAAAATAAATAAAAAAAAGAGTCCTAGAACTCGTGCGTGCATATTCGCAGCATTTCCCAAGTCCGGACTGCCACTGAACCAGTCTGGAGCATGCGCACAGAATCCAGACTGCTGGTGAGACAGTCTGGATTAGGAAGACAGCCTGCAACAGCAAAGATCCCAGAAGCCTATCCAGTTACAACTGCATAGACTGGGAGGGGACTGCACTGCAACATCTGCAGGCTGGAGCCTGTTCTCACACTTTGTCTCTCTCTCGCGGGGCTTTCGTTTTGAAACTGGAGCTTGGCTAGCATTAATGAAGCTGCAGTTTTTGGACTGAAACTCTGCAGGTACTTGTTAAGAAATCAGGAAATATACCTGGTGGCTAGACTCAAACCCTGTGCCTTGGAAGTAGGTAGCAAGAGCTTGAATTCCCTACCCACTACCACTTGTGAAATTTTTGCCTCATATTTTTGTTCTGTTCCTCATAACATCTGTGTTTTTTTCTGGATTTTGAATTTACTAAATAATGACAGGCATTTGAATTTCAGACTTCATATTCTTCAGAAAGTACATGGTAACAGAAAGCCTTTTATTCTAGCAATTTTCTGTTTATAAGATCAATATTTGAAATGTGTCCCTATTTTGGAGGCGTATTCCCCCATTATTGGCTTTGTCCAGGTTTTTTGTGCTAACAAGTTGAGAGCTATGGTGAGAACTGAATTCACTGAATATGTTTGGGGGCTGTATTCCCCCATTATTGGCTTTGTCTAGGTGTTTTGTGCTAAGACGTTGAGAGCTATGGTGAAAACTGAATTCACTAAATGATAGCCATTTAAGTTTCAGTCTACCTGTCTTTCAAAAAACAGCTAGTTTGGCATAGTGGTATGTTGCTCTAACTGTAGTGCACAGGGTCCTGGGTTCAAGTCTTGGCAGTGAAATGCATGGTGGTAACACAGCATTTAATTCTAGCAACTTTCCAAGATTATGCAAACAATGTTTAAAACGTGTCCCTAGTTTTTGGGCTTTTACCTCCCCAATAAATTTTGGCTTTTTCCATATTTCTTGTGCTTCAAAGTTGAGAGATACAGTTGAGTGTCAAGTGCATTTTACAAGGAGCTGAGAGCTTGAAGAGAGGTTTAGTGCTGCTTATGTTGTGTCTGCTTGTGTTGTTAATAGCACAACAGGTAGTGTACTTGCTTTTGATGCAGAAGTCTGTGGGTTCTACTCCCACACTATAGGGAGGCATTACTGATACTGTACTGTGTTGTATTTTTAAAGAGAGTGGATGCTGCAGTCCAGAGAATGTTGTCTTTGGTGGAGATACCTAGTAGCAATACACCTGTTATCAGTTTGCAATCTGTTTCCTACTGCAGTATTGCTAGCTTATATTTTTTTTTAATGTAGCATAGGCAATTTATTCCTCAAGAGCAACAGTCACTTTATTTGTAGATGAAACAATGAAATATAAAGTTGTCCACTAGCAGTAAGCTCTTCATTAGTTACAGATCTCTTTAATGTGGAATTATTTAGATGACTTTTACTTCTGCAGAGATTGTGCATATTTACTGATACTTGTGGATTGTAGAAGTTTGAATAGACTTTTATGATGGAAATGTTCTGAATTGGGCAGTTTTGTCATTATTGGTGCATGCATTTTGTTTCATTGTTTACTGGAAAAATGTTCAAAACAATAAATTTAAAATGCCCTCTAACAACTGTACTGTATTATACAAGGAATATAATACAATCAGGAAGGTGCATCAAAGAACACATATATGTTTCCTATGCAAGGGGCCTATGATTTGAAAACAGCCCAAAGTTAATCTTTATCTGTCACTAGCCAGATGTATTTTCTTTGAATGCGGGTTCCAATGCTGTTTCAATGAATGTGTGAGTTTCAAGGGCAGAGAAGTTTTAATGCTAAGTCTATTTTCACTGTGAAATGCATTGCTTTGTTTAGCAGATGTCTATTAGTGTTTGTGCTGTAAAATGTAAAATAAAACTTTTAAATGAAATCCAAATAATTGTAGAAGTAAAGCAGTATGCACATTACAGTGTTTGTGGTAAATGGGGTGAAATAGACAAGTAATGGGACACTGGAATAGCTGCAGGGGGGATGCCCCATTCAACCATGACTTTGTGAGAGGGGAAGGGCGGCAAACTCAGCCCCAGCTGAACTATACTTCTCAACAGTCCAGATTTTTGCAGAATTAATAGATTTTTGCTTCTTATTTTTGGTTTGTTTCTCATAACATTTGTGGTTTTCTGGCAAATCATTTAGGAATGAAGTCACTAAATAATGACAGACATTGAGTTTCAGACTTCATACCCTTCAGAAAAATGCATGCTAAAGCAATACCTGTTATTCTGTCAACTGTCTAAGTTTATACAAGAGCACTTTTTAGTACTGTTTGTATATTCCCCCAATATATTTGGCCTTGTCTGCATTTCCTGTGTTAAGAGGTTGAGAGGTACGAGCAAATAAATCGCTTTATAGAATTAGGTATACCCAAACCTCTCAACTGTCCCAGATTTTGGCTCAAAATGTTGCTCTCCCCCAATAATCCTTCTGCAAAATAGCAAATTTGGAAGAAAAAGTGGAGGGTTTACAATTAATAAATAATTGTAATGATCAGAGTAATAGATTACTTTTAATTTCAGAAATGCATGTAGAGTCTCTTATTTTGTCAGCTGCTCAAGTTAACAGTACCGATATTTTAAAAAAGTGTTCCTTCTTTGAGAAGTTCCCAGCTGTATTGTGTGGCTATTTTATATTTTTGCATCACATTTCTGGTCTGTTTTTCATAAAATTGTGGTTTTCTGGTAAATTAGTGGCAAATCATTAAAGATTGAAGTTAGAAAATAATGACAGACATTTGAGTTTCAGATTCCATACCCCTTCAGAAAATTCATACTAATGCAAGACCTACTATTCTATTATCTTTCTAAGTTTATAAGAGCAATATTTAAAAATTGTCCTTATTTTTGGGCCTTTGTCCCACTTTTATTTATGTCTTTCTCCAGATTTCTTGCTCTGAGGTTGAAAGGTATGACAAAGGTGGCAGGGCCATCACCTTCAGCCAGAGACATTTCAAATTGTGACATACTCGTTGCACCACACTCCCCCACATAGTGACTCTGGATGTGTCCAAGCAAGGCAAGGAGCAGTTATGCAGTGTAAGTGTGCAGAGTATCCTCCCATCCAAGGTAGACACAAATACTACAGTGGCTTTTCATCTGTCCTTGATTTTGTAGAATGCTCTGGTTTTCTGTCGTATTTTATAACTGTTAATTTATGCTTCTTCTTATTCAAAAAATGCATGTTGTTGCAGAGCCTGTTGCTCTGTGTTTAATTAGCAATGATTTAATGACCATCGGGAAAGCTTGTCTGAGACTGTAAGATGCAAGTAAGCTTTAATAAGCATACTGTTAAAGAATTACCAACATTGAAAGCCTTTTTCTTGCCATACAGAGAATATTTACATAACTAGATTGCATATAAGCCTTAGGTATTGAAATGCATATGACAGTATTTGTAATAAAGGACAGGATTACAGTATTTTCAGAAGCTCATTACATTTGTTGGAGACTTGCAGTCATCTTTGCAGGCTTTACCCATAAACTAAACAGAATGCTAATCTATCATGTGTGGTCCATAACCTGTGCAGTAATCCTTTAAGCAATTTATCTTGATCTTGTTTCTTGTTTGCTGTTAATTTTTACTTTGATCATGTTTTCCCCATGAAACAATTAGTTGTTGTCAGGCAGCAGGTCATTTTTAGCTAAGAGACATTTTTACAAGTGGGGGTATCACAGAGATTGCTACTTTCAGCATGTTACTTGGTACTTTTATAAAGTTGAATATAAATTATGATTAGAACTGCAGTGCAAGGAGAAGTGATTTGAGTTTTCTACTTGTTTTTTATACTTGATTTTGACTGGCATTCCAGTAATGTATTTAAAAAGTAATTTCTTTTTTCATGCCTCACAACCTTTTTATTTCCATCTAGATATTAAGTAAGCTGTCATGTAGCCAATGCATTGAAATATTTTTTCTTCTACACATCATTTTGTCTTGATTGGACTCTCATAATTATAGTTAGGTACCCAGGGCAGCATATTTAATTAAAGTCCTAGTTTTTGTGTTTTTTAGCATAGCCTCACCCTTTTCTAGATGACCACACCCCTTTCCATTGGCCTCAGCCATTCAGCTGTCTCCTGCAGCCCCCCTTTGATTTGAAGTCACCAGCCACCATTGGTGCGCTGATTGTTACACCTCTTGTCCAGGGGCAGCTCATGCTATAGGACTGCAGGACTGCAGCCCCCATGTGTAAAAAGAAAAATAAATTGCGAGTCCCCCCCCACTGTAGAAAGTTAATAGAATAAAAAAAAAATTCACGAGTCCTGGAACTCCACACGTGCATGCTTAGTTCCTGACTGCTGTGTTAGGGAGTCCGGAACTCCATGCATGCATGCTTAGTTCCTGAACTCCAGACTGCTGTGTTAGGCAGTCTGGATAGGGAAGGAAGGGAACTCCGCCCTGCCAGCCCAGAAGTCTGTGCGGTGATGGACCGCACAGACTGGAAGAACACTGGACTGCATCGCCCACAGGCTGGAGGCTCCAGCCTACTCACGTCTCGCAGGGAAACCAGAACAGCCTGCATGGGCTGCTGTGGAGGACGGACAGGTGATAGGGCTGCTGCAGACGACAGATTTGGGACTTAGCTGCCATGGAGGAACAGACTGAATCTGCTGCAGAGGACGAGGATGTAGATCTGCTGGAGGTAGGTGTGTGTGTGTGTGTGTGTGTGTGTGTGTGTGTGTGTGTGTGTGTGTGTGTGTGTGTGTGTGTGTGTGTGTGTAAAATGCCCCAGGTGCTACATACTGGTGGCTACAGAAAACACATGGTGGTGGGTAGAGAATACTCAGGCTTGAACCCTGTACTGTGGGTGCAGGTAGTAAGGGCCTGAATTCCCTACCCACCACCATTTGCAAAAATATTTGCAGGTTTTTGCATCATATTTCTTCTGTTCTTCATAAAATCTGTGATTTCTGTATGTTTGTTGTTCCTGGCAAAGTCAGTAGTGCAGTGGTGCACTGGTAGCAT
Source organism: Protopterus annectens (assembly GCF_019279795.1). Classification (NCBI taxonomy): domain Eukaryota; kingdom Metazoa; phylum Chordata; order Ceratodontiformes; family Protopteridae; genus Protopterus; species Protopterus annectens. The sequence continues at coordinate 281,042,503 of NC_056747.1, forward strand.
TGTTGCCTGACAGCTACAGGTTCTCTGGTTTTAATCTTAGCTGGGGTGCTTTCTGTGTGGAGTCTGCATGTCTTCCCATCTTACAAAGACATGTGTCTGGAGTGTTTCTCCCTGCTCTGCTGAAAATTGGCTTTTGTTCCAAGTCAGACTTTCCTGGTTAACAAATGTTAAATAAAAATTACAGGCATTTGAATTTCAGACTTCATATTCTTCAGAAAGTACATGACCTTTTATTCTAGCAATTTTCTAAGTTTATAACATGGATATTTGAAATCTGTCCTTATTTTTAGGACTGTATTCCCCCATTATTGGCTTCATCCCAGATTTTTGTGCTAAGGTTGAGAGCTATGGTGAGAATTGAATTCACTGAATATGTTTGAGGGCTATATTCCCCATTACTGGCTTTGTCCATGTGTTTTTTGCTAAGAGGTCGAGTGGTATGGTGAGAACTGAACTCACTGAATATGTTTGGGGGTTGTATTCCCCCATTATTGGCTTTGTTCAGGTGTTTGGGCTAGGAGGTTGACAGCTATGGTGAGAACTGAATTCACTAAATGGTAGTCATTTAAGTTTCAGTCTTCCTCTCTTTCACAAAACAGCTGATTTGGTATAGTGGTATGTTGCTCTGACTGTTTTGCACAGGGTTCCCTTGGGTTCAAGACTTGGCAGTGAAATGTATGGTGGTAACACAGCATTTTATTGTAGCAACTTTCCAACATTATACAAGCAATGTTTAAAATGTGTCTCTGGTTTTTGGGCTTTTGTCCCCCCCCCCCCCAATAAATTTTGGCTTTTTCCAGATTTTTTGTGCTGCAAAGTTCAGAGATACAGCGGAGTGTCGTGTAGATTTTACAAGGAGCTGAGAGCTGCAGGGGAATAAAAGTTTAGTACTGCTTATGGTGAGTCTACTTGCATTGTTAATAGCACAACAGGTAGTGTACTTTCTTTTGATGCAGAAGGCTGTGGGTTCTACTCCCACAGTAGGTAGATGCATTGCTGATACTGTACTGTGTTGTAAATGGGGTTGATGCTGCAGTCCTTTTTGGTGAAGATACCTAGTAACTATGAACCTGTTATCAGTTTGCCATCCATTCCCTACTGCAATATTACTAGCTTATCATTTTTTTAATGCAACATGGGCAATTTATTCCTCAAGGGCAACAACCACTTTATTTGTAGATGAAACAATGACATATAAAGTTGTTTGCTAGCAGCAACCTATTCATTAGTTACAGATTTCTTTAATGTTGAATTATTTATATGACTTTTACTTCTTCAGAGATTGTGCATATTTACTGATACTGGTGGACTGTAGAAATTTGAGTAGACTTTTATGATGGAAATGTTCTGAACTGTGCAGTTTTGTCATTATTGGTGCATGCATTTTGTTTCATTGTTTACTGGAAAAATGTTCAAAACAATAAATTTAAACTGCCCTCTTACAACTGTACTGTATTGTACAAGGAATATAATTTAATAAAATCAGGAAGGTGTATCAAAGAGCATGTGTATGTTTCGTGTTCAAGGGGCCTATGATTTGAAAACAGCCCAAAGTTAATCTTTATCTGCCACTGGCAAAATGTATTTTCTTTGAATGTGGGTTTCAATGCTGTTTCAATTAATGCGAGCTTCAAAGGCTGAGAAGTTTTAATGCTAAGTCTATTTTCATTGTGAGACTGCATTGCTTTGTTTAGCAGATATCTATTAGGGTCTGTGCTGTAAAATACAAAATAAAACTTTCAAATGAAATCCAAATCATCGCAGAAGTAAAGCAGTATGCACATTACAGTGTTTATGGTAAATGGGGCGAAATAACCAAGGAATGGGACATTAGAATGGCTGCAGGGGGGAGGCTCTATTCAACCATGATTTTGTGAGGGGGGAAGGGCAGAAAACTCAGACAGCCCCGGCTGAACTATACCTCTCAACTGTCCAGATTTTTGCCGAATGAATAGATTTTTGTTTCTTATTTTTGGTTTGTTCCTCATAAAATTTGTGGTTTTCTGGCAAATCATTTAGGAATGAAGTCACTAAATAATGACAGACATTGAGTTTCCAATGTTATAACCTTCAGAAAAATGCATGCTAAAGCAAGACCTGTTATTCTATCAACTGTCTTAAGTTTATACAAGAGCAATTTTTAGTACTGTTTGTATGTTCCCCCAATATAGTTATTTGGCCTTGTCCAGATTTCCTGCATTAAGAGGTTGAGAGGTACATGCAAATAAATCGCTTTATAGAATTAGGAATATCAAAACCTCTCAACTATCCCCAATTTTGGCTCAAAATGTTGCTCTCCCCCAATAACCCCTCCGCAAAAATGGCAATTTTGGAAGAAAACGTGGAGGGTTTACAATTATAAATAACTGTAATGATCAGAGTTATAGATTACTTTTATTTCAGAAATGCATGTAGATGCTCTTATTTTGTCAGCTGCTCAAGTTAACAGTACTAATATTAAAAAGGTGTCCCTTCGTTGACAGGTTCCCAGCTGTATTGTGTGGCAATTTTATATTTTTGCATCTCATTTTTGGTCTGATTTTCATAAAATTGTGGTTTTCTGCCAAATTAGTGGCAAATCATTAAAGAATGAAGTTAGAAAATAATGGCAGGCATTTGAGTTTCAGATTTCATACCCTTCAGAAAAATTCATACTATTGCAAGACCTACTACTATTCTATTATCTTTTTAAGTTTATAAGAGCAATATTTAAAAATTGTCCTTATTTTTGGGCCTGTGTCTCACTTCCATGCATGGCTTTGTTCAGATTACTTGCTCTGAGTTTGCGAGGTATGAGTGTCAGAGCCATCACCATCAGCCAGAGACATTTCAAATTGTGACATACTTGTTGCACCTCACTCCCCCATGTAGTGACTCTGGATGTGTCCAAGCAAGGCAAGGAGCAGTTATGCAGTGTAAGTGTGCAGAGTATTCCCCCATCCAAGGCAGACACAAGTACGACAGTAGCTTTTCATCTGTCCTTGATTTTGCAGAATGTTCTGGTTTTCTGTCATATTTTTATACTGTTGATTTATGCTTCTTGTTATTCAGAAAATGCATGCTGTCGCAGTGCCCTGTTGCTTTGTGTTTAAGTAGCAATGCTTTAATGACCATCGGGTAAGCTTGTCTGAGTTTGTAAGATGCAAGTAACATTTAATAAGTCTACTGTTAAATAATTACCAACAATGAAAGCCTTTTTGTTGTTTCCATGCAGAGAATATTTATATAACTAAATAATGTACAATCCTTAGGTATTGAAATGCATATGACAGTATTTGTAATAAAGGACAGGACATTTGTTGGAAATTTGCAGTCATCTTTGCAGGCTTTACCCGTAAACTAAACAAAATGCCAATCTATCATGTGTGGTCCATAACCTGTGCAGTAATCCTTTAAGCAATTTATCTTGAGCTTGTTTCTTGTTTGCTGTTCATTTTTTACTTTGATCATATTTTCCCCATGAAACAAGTAGATAGTTGTTGTCATAGGTTCATAGGTTCATAGGTTCATACTAGGCTATCTGCCCAAGGGCATTTATAAGCCTAGCCCATAGTTATGTGGCTTTCGCCACCCCTTTAGTTTGAATAAAAACTATGCCTATCATTTTGCTGTGCCTCTGTCAAGCAGTGACGCTGAAGTAATCCCTGGGGTATATCTGCAATCTCCCATCCATTGGTCAAGATTCCTCTTGAACAAGACCAGAGAGGTGCTCTGCCTCACATGTACCGGGATTTTGTTCCACAGCATAGGGAGTCTCTGGGTGATGAATCTGTCCCTCCAGCACGCTCTATTTATAACCGTGTCAAGGTTTAAGTCTCCCGCCTTGTGGTTCTGAGGGATCTAGATTTTTGAGGTGAAGCATATTCATCAAATCTGGGTTTGACATGGCCTTATATGTCAGGCACAGGTCACCTCTGAGCAAGCGGTATGAGACTGAATAGAGCTGGAGTTCTTTCAGTCGGGCAGCATAAGACATATTTTTGAGACCCTTTATCCTTTTGGTGAGGAACTTTTGGGGCCTTTCAAGCTGCAGCAGGTGTCTGGTCAGATACATTCCGAACGGGGCATTGTACTCAATCATAGGTCTAATAAGTGATGAGTACAGAGGACGATGACCTCCCTTGATCTAGATGTGAATCCCTTCATGATCAGGTGGGTGATATAGAAGGTTTTCCTAACTACTTTAGCAACATGAGTGTCAAACGAAGGCTACTGTCAACCTGGGTCCCCAGATCTCTGATGACTTTTTCTGTGCTCAGTGGATTGCCACCTATATGGTAGCTAGGTAGCCTTGTTTTTCCCAAAGGGTATGACTATGCATTTTTGGCGTTTAACTTCAGGCCATGGCTCTGGCACCAGTTATCCATTTCTGTGAGGCCCTTCTGGAGGATATCTGTGTCAGATGTGGTTTCGACTATGGCGCCCAGTTGGCAGTCATCTGCAAACTTTGTCAGCCATAACCCTCCTGTGTTTGCTTGTACTTCAGAAAAGTAGATGCCGAACAAGAGTGGACCCAGGACTGAGCCCTGTGGGACACCACTTGTGACAGGCTTTGAGTCTGACATGGCTCCAGCAACTCTGACCCTGTGGGTTCTGTCACTTAGCCAGTTTGCAACCCATCTTGTGATGTATGGGTTTACATTCAAGCTGATGAGTTTTTCGATGATACCTGAGTGGGGTATTGTGTCGAAGGCCTTTGCCAGGTCGAGGTAGGCTGTATGGACTGCCTTTCCTCATCAATGGCCTTGGTGACTGTCTCGAAAAAGTCAACCAAGTTTAAGAGGCAGGATCTGCCTTTGACAAAGCCAAACTGAGTTGGATCCAAAGTCTGCAAGTTCCCTATGTCTTTATTTATGAGTTCCATTATGATCCTCTCCATGGCTTTGCAGATAAGGCTTGTCAAGCTAATGGGGGTAATTTCCAGGGTCTGTGGAGGCACCGCCTTATGAAGTGGGACCACAGTCGCGCGCCACTCCTTGGGTATGATCCTGAGGTGAGGCTAAGATTAAACAGCTGTCCTAACTGTGGGTTTAATTCCTCATTGAGTTCATGAAGCACACAGCCGGGGACACCATCCGGTCCCATGGATGCTGTGTTTTTGCCTTAGTGAGGGCAGTTCTCACCTGGGCGTTGGAGATGTTTGGGGGCTACAATCCTCTGGAATAGATATCTCTCCTTTGGGGGAGGGGAGAAGTTTGCACTGAACCTGTCAGCCAGTATGTTGGCAATGTGTGTAGGTTCAGTAATTTTCACATCATTTTGAACTAATTCTGAGCATATCTGGGAGTTTCCTCCTAGGTTTCTAACATAGCTAAAGAAGGCCTTATGATTCTCTTTAGAGTCCTTGGCGATTTTTCTCTCAAAATTTGCCTTGGATGATTTTATGAGAGCTCTTAGTTTTTACTTATAATGATCAAAGGTGTCTTACCTTTCAAGGATTTTGCTCTATCTTGTAGTAGCTTCCTCCTTTTGTTGTAGAGCTTGTTTATGGCTGGGGTCCACCAGACTGGACGCTTGCCTTTGGTACAGAGAGTCTTAGTTTTGTTTGGGATTGCCTGATCCATGCAGTCCTGTAGGTGCTGGTAGAAGGCATTTGTAAGTGATTCAGCGGTTTGAGTAATGTTTACCACTGGCTCAGGGGCCTTAAAGGAGACCACACTAGTTTTTAGAAGTGTGAAATCGGCTTTTGAGAAGTTTTTCACTGTGGTCTTTTTGTTTCAGGTGGGCGGGATGAGGACCTCCAGCGAGATTAGTTTATGATCTGATCTCACCAGTGAGGGGTATACTTCGGTGTTGAACATTTTGATCCCATGTTCGTGATGATGAGATCAAGTATGTTTTCTCCTCTTGTGGGGATGGTGACTAGTTGTTCCATGGCATTTGAGTTTATGAACTCCAGGAATCTTTGGGTTAGAGTGTTCGGGCTTGAGTAGTGTTCCCAGTCTATATTAGGGTAGTTAAAGTCACCTAGTATGATGGTGTTTGGAGATACATTTATCCCTCCAATGTTTTCAGGAAGGCCATGTGAGGTTCCTGAGTTTGAGAGGGTGGCCTGTAACATGCTACAAATTGCAGAGCAGTCTTGCCTATGGTTAATTGCACCTGGATGGTCTCCGATGCATCATGCGTTGCCACCAACCTTGAGGTGTGGGTGTCCTTTATGAATATGGACACCCTCCTTTCTTGGTGTTGTCCGGATTTTGGGGCCGAACGCATGATATGAGGTGAAACCTGTTAGTGCTGGGGTGCTCTCAGGAGCCTTGAACCAGGTTTCTGTCACAGCACAGACATCGATGTTCTCCATATTGAGAAGGGCCTCGAAAAGTGCATCTTGAGATTGAGACTTCTGGCATTGAGCAGCATTACCCTTAGTTTTTTCCTTTTGGTGTTCTAGGGTGGTAGGTTTAGAATTTGAGCCTTGCCTAAAAGGCACTATGGGGTGGCAAGAGCCTTTGCCAATATCCGAAGCCCAGGGTGACAGGTGCAAGCAGCATGGCTTGTCCAGCATGTCATCCCAGGCAGACAGACATTGATCCCTTTGAATGACACCAGAATTTAAGCCAATTATTAAAGCTGATCATCTTATCACTGTATTGTGGCATCATTCTAGGTGAAGGTAGGATACTGCTCAAGGTCAGGGTCATACCTGCCTGGGCTACATAATCAGAGAGCTCCCCGATGTCCCTTTTCATGTAGTCCAAGGAGGTGCGTCTCAGGTCGTTGACACCAGCGTGGACAATGACTGAGTCGTACTTGTACCTGCTGTTGAGAGACCTGAGTGCTTGCGTTATGTGGCGGATTCTAGCGCCTGACAGGCAGCTTACTGTGACCTTCTCTTTACTCAGTCTGGTGAGCGGACGCCAGTGTGTCTGACTATGGAATCACCAATGACAAGTGTGTCTGGCATTTTGTTTGGCCTTAAGGGCTGTGACTGTTTGACACTCTGACTGTGTGGTCTATGTGTTGCATGTGTTGGGTCGTGAGGTGGTAGTTGTTTGGGTGTCTGCTTTGGTGGCCTCTGCTGTTTTGGTAAATTTTGATCAGAGCCTCCGAGTATGTCTTTGTGTGAGTATGTGTATGATTTGAAGTTGTGATGGTACCATGTGTGACTGGGTATGTATTGTGTGTGGTTACCTTCTCCTCCTGTCTGGTCTTGCCAGTCCTATGTTGAGAGAGCTCAGCCTCCAGTTTGGCCGTATAGTTGCATCTCTCGCATGTATTTGTGTTTTGTGGGAGAAGGAGAGGATTGTCTGTGTACATGAGGCAGTTGTAACATTGCCTCAATATTCCCAGGTTCACCAGTTGAGCTGGAGAGGACACTAGCAACTGATCCCTCGACATACTAGAAGTAGTAGATAAAGAGACTTTCAAAGGACTCCGGGAAGTGGGTTTTAGGCTGGTGGGGTACTATCTATAATAAGAGTGCTTTATCAAGGTGCAAGTACTGTAGGAGTAAGTGCTAGGCTTTACAGATAGAGAATAGTCTACTTGGGAATCAAGTAGAGATGAACTTTTCAGTTATAGGATATGCTGGTTAGATCAGCAGTACAGCTCGAGGAAGGTAGTTTTAAGGGAAAATTGGAAGAGTGGAATTTAGATGGCCCAAATAGTTTAACCTTGTTTAACCGCCGCTGCTCTTGTGTGCAACAGTGGTAACTCCGCTTACGCGCGTTTAGCGTGTTTTATAGCAGGGGGCTGAAGGGAGCTAGGAATTGGCCCAAAACGACCAATGGACTACTAGTTTCTGGCTGAAACTTCACCAAATCAGACAAAGGCCGCTCAGTGCTTCCCACTCCCACTGGTAAGCAAAGAAACTTCCCTCCTTCCTAATAAGGCAATGGATCAGTAACAGGAACTAAAAACAAAGCCCAGGGATCAGCAACTCTGAAACTGGACTACTCTAGTTCAGTAAGGCGGAAAACAAGAGATTTTTTGTTTTATTACAGAGACAAGGAAAAAAACAGACAGTAATTGCTGTAAATCGGCTAGCGACTTTAGTGTGTAGCCTACAGAAACAATTTGCAACAATTAGTAACTTAAAGTGCAATAAACAGTGTAAAATGCAGAAATCACTTAAAGTAGCAATAAAACAGGCGAAATGCAGTTGCTAGCTTAAATAACAGTGGGAAAGCCACAAAAATACTTATATCTGGTAGAAAGTCACTCTTTAGCTCTCTGCTGCTTGGATCACCCTGCAGGCCACCACGAGGATCTGTGCTGAGTTGGTACAAGCTGGAAAACGCGTGTTTAGCGTGTTTTATAGCAGGGGCTGAAAGGAGCTAGGAATTGGCCCAAAACAACCAATGGACTACTAGTTTCTGGCTGAAACTTCACCAAATCGGACAGAAAGGCTGCTCAGTGCTTCCCACTCCCACTGGTAAGCAAAGAAACTTCCCTCCTCCCTAATAAGGCAATGAATCAGTAACAGGAACTAAAAACAAAGCCCAGGGATCAGCAACTCTGAAACTGGACTACTCTAGTTCAGTAAGGCAGGAAAACAAGAGATTTTTTTTTGTTTTATTACAGAGACAAGGAAAAACAGACAGTAAATGCTATAAATGCTGTAAATCGGCTAGCACTTTAGTGTGTAGCCTACAGAAACAATTTGCAACAATTAGTAACTTAAAGTGCAATAAACAGTGTAAAATGCAGAAATCACTTAAAGTAGCAGTAAAACAGGCGAAATGCAGTCCCTAGCTTAAATAACAGTGGGAAAGCCACAAAAATACTTATATCTGGTAGAAAGTCACTCTTTTAGCTCTCCGCTGCTTGGATCACTCTGCAGGCCACCACGAGGATCTGTGCTGAGTTGGTACAAGCTGGAAAACGCGTGTTTAGCGTGTTTTATAGCAGGGGCTGAAAGGAGCTAGAATTGGCCCAAAACGACCAATGGACTACTAGTTTCTGGCTGAAACTTCACCAAATCGGACAGAAAGGCTGCTCAGTGCTTCCCACTCCCACTGGTAAGCAAAGAAACTTCCTCCTCCCTAATAAGGCAATGGATCAGTAACAGGAACTAAAAACAAAGCCCAGGGATCAGCAACTCTGAAACTGGACTACTCTAGTTCAGTAAGGCGGAAAACAAGAGATTTTTGTTTTATTACAGAGACAAGGAAAAAAAACAGACAGTAAATGCTATAAATGCTGTAAATCGGCTAGCGCACTTTAGTGTGTAGCCTACAGAAACAATTTGCAACAATTAGTAACTTAAAGTGCAATAAAAAGTGTAAAATGCAGAAATCACTTAAAGTAGCAGTAAAACAGGCAATGCAGTCGCTAGCTTAATAACAGTGGGAAAGCCACAAAAATACTTATATCTGGTAGAAAGTCACTCTTTTAGCTCTCTGCTGCTTGGATCACTCTGCAGGCCACCACGAGGATCTGTGCTGAGTTGGTACAAGCTGGAAAACGCGTGTTTAGCGTGTTTTATAGCAGGGGCTGAAAGGAGCTAGAATTGGCCCAAAATGACCAATGGACTACTAGTTTCGGCTGAAACTTCACCAAATCGGACAGAAAGGCTCAGTGCTTCCCACTCCCACTGGTAAGCAAAGAAACTTCCTCCTCCCTAATAAGGCAATGGATCAGTGACAGGAACTAAAACAAAGCCCAGGGATCAGCAACTCTGAAACTGGACTACTCTAGTTCAGTAAGGCGGAAAACAAGAGATTTTTGTTTTATTACAGAGACAAGGAAAAAACAGACAGTAAATGCTATAAATGCTGTAAATCGGCTAGCGACTTTAGTGTGTAGCCTACAGAAACAATTTGCAACAATTAGTAACTTAAAGTGCAATAAACAGTGTAAAATGCAGAAATCACTTAAAGTAGCAGTAAAACAGGCGAAATGCAGTCGCTAGCTTAATAACAGTGGGAAAGCCACAAAAATACTTATATCTGGTAGAAAGTCACTCTTTTAGCTCTCTGCTGCTTGGATCACTCTGCAGGCCACCACGAGGATCTGTGCTGAGTTGGTACAAGCTGGAAAACGCGTGTTTAGCGTGTTTTATAGCAGGGGCTGAAAGGAGCTAGAACTGGCCCAAAACGACCAATGGACTACTAGTTTCTGGCTGAAACTTCACCAAATCGGACAAAAAGGCTCAGTGCTTCCCACTCCCACTGGTAAGCAAAGAAACTTCCCTCCTTCCTAATAAGGCAATGGATCAGTAACAGGAACTAAAAACAAAGCCCAGGGATCAGCAACTCTGAAACTGGACTACTCTAGTTCAGTAAGGCAGGAAAACAAGAGAATTTTTTTTTTTTTTTTTTTTAACAGCGATAAGGAAAAAAACAGACAGTAAATGCTATAAAACAATTCACATGCAGTGCAAGCTGGCACACTTGAGTATGTAGCAATATTAGTCCACACACAGTATGAAAAAATGTAATTAAATTAAAAGGACTAAAAGCAAGTGCAGAAAGGGTTTATTAGAGAGAATGTAAAGAGAAGGGACTGGTGGAGTGTCCTAGATCAAATCTACAGTGGGGCGGCAACTGCAAAAGCCACCAAATTTAAACTACATCCAAGAACAGGGAGTGGGAAGACAGTTTCAACAGAGCTAGATCTGAGAAATCAGTCCCCAAGTTATAACAACCACAATAAAATGAAGGAAATATACTTAAATCAGCTTATGTCCAGTTGATGTATGCAGACAAATCTCAGTAGCAGCAACTCTACTTAAAATGATTACCAGAGATGTAACCAACACAGGTTTTAAAGTTATCAGAAAACCCCCAAGCTAATTAACACTTAAAGGAATTTCAGTGCAGTTTAACAACTAGTGCAGAGCTTCAGACACACACACAAGACAGTTTCAACAGAGCTAGATCTGAGAAATCAGTCCCCAAGTTATAACAACCACAATAAAATGAAGGAAATATACTTAAATCAGCTTATGTCCAGTTGATGTATGCAGACAAATCTCAGTAGCAGCAACTCTACTTAAAATGATTACCAGAGATGTAACCAACACAGGTTTTAAAGTTATCAGAAAACCCCCAAGCTAATTAACACTTAAAGGAATTTCAGTGCAGTTTAACAACTAGTGCAGAGCTTCAGACACACACACAAGACAGTTTCAACAGAGCTAGATCTGAGAAATCAGTCCCAAGTTATAACAACCACAATAAAATGAAGGAAATATACTTAAATCAGCTTATGTCCAGTTGATGTATGCAGACAAATCTCAGTAGCAGCAACTCTACTTAAAATGATTACCAGAGATGTAACCAACACAGGTTTTAAAGTTATCAGAAAACCCCAAGCTAATTAACACTTAAAGGAATTTCAGTGCAGTTTAACAACTAGTGCAGAGCTTCAGACACACACACAAGACAGTTTCAACAGAGCTAGATCTGAGAAATCAGTCCCCAAGTTATAACAACCACAATAAAATGAAGGAAATATACTTAAATCAGCTTATGTCCAGTTGATGTATGCAGACAAATCTCAGTAGCAGCAACTCTACTTAAAATGATTACCAGAGATGTAACCAACACAGGTTTTAAAGTTATCAGAAAACCCCCAAGCTAATTAACACTTAAAGGAATTTCAGTGCAGTTTAACAACTAGTGCAGAGCTTCAGACACACACACAAGACAGTTTCAACAGAGCTAGATCTGAGAAATCAGTCCCCAAGTTATAACAACCACAATAAAATGAAGGAAATATACTTAAATCAGCTTATGTCCAGTTGATGTATGCAGACAAATCTCAGTAGCAGCAACTCTACTTAAAATGATTACCAGAGATGTAACCAACACAGGTTTTAAAGTTATCAGAAAACCCCCAAGCTAATTAACACTTAAAGGAATTTCAGTGCAGTTTAACAACTAGTGCAGAGCTTCAGACACACACACAAGACAGTTTCAACAGAGCTAGATCTGAGAAATCAGTCCCCAAGTTATAACAACCACAATAAAATGAAGGAAATATACTTAAATCAGCTTATGTCCAGTTGATGTATGCAGACAAATCTCAGTAGCAGCAACTCTACTTAAAATGATTACCAGAGATGTAACCAACACAGGTTTTAAAGTTATCAGAAAACCCCCAAGCTAATTAACACTTAAAGGAATTTCAGTGCAGTTTAACAACTAGTGCAGAGCTTCAGACACACACACAAGACAGTTTCAACAGAGCTAGATCTGAGAAATCAGTCCCCAAGTTATAACAACCACAATAAAATGAAGGAAATATACTTAAATCAGCTTATGTCCAGTTGATGTATGCAGACAAATCTCAGTAGCAGCAACTCTACTTAAAATGATTACCAGAGATGTAACCAACACAGGTTTTAAAGTTATCAGAAAACCCCCAAGCTAATTAACACTTAAAGGAATTTCAGTGCAGTTTAACAACTAGTGCAGAGCTTCAGACACACACACAAGACAGTTTCAACAGAGCTAGATCTGAGAAATCAGTCCCCAAGTTATAACAACCACAATAAAATGAAGGAAATATACTTAAATCAGCTTATGTCCAGTTGATGTATGCAGACAAATCTCAGTAGCAGCAACTCTACTTAAAATGATTACCAGAGATGTAACCAACACAGGTTTTAAAGTTATCAGAAAACCCCCAAGCTAATTAACACTTAAAGGAATTTCAGTGCAGTTTAACAACTAGTGCAGAGCTTCAGACACACACACAAGACAGTTTCAACAGAGCTAGATCTGAGAAATCAGTCCCCAAGTTATAACAACCACAATAAAATGAAGGAAATATACTTAAATCAGCTTATGTCCAGTTGATGTATGCAGACAAATCTCAGTAGCAGCAACTCTACTTAAAATGATTACCAGAGATGTAACCAACACAGGTTTTAAAGTTATCAGAAAACCCCCCAAGCTAATTAACACTTAAAGGAATTTCAGTGCAGTTTAACAACTAGTGCAGAGCTTCAGACACACACACAAGACAGTTTCAACAGAGCTAGATCTGAGAAATCAGTCCCCAAGTTATAACAACCACAATAAAATGAAGGAAATATACTTAAATCAGCTTATGTCCAGTTGATGTATGCAGACAAATCTCAGTAGCAGCAACTCTACTTGTCAGGCAGCAGGTCTTTTTTGGATAAGAAACATTTTTACAAGTGGGGGTATTACAGAGATTTCTACTTTCAGCATGTTACTTGGTACTTTTATAAAGCTGAATATAACTTATAATTAGAACTGCAGTGCAAGGAGGAGCTTGTTTTTTTATACTTGATTTTGACTAGTATTCCAGTAATGTATTTAAAAAGTAATTTATTTTTTCATGCCTCACAACCTTTTTGTTTCCATCTAGATATTAAGTAAGCTATCATGTAGCCAATGCATTGAAATATTGTTTTCTTATACACTTCATTTTGTCTTGATTGGACTCTCGTAATGACAGTTTGGCACCCAGGGCAGCATATTTAACTAAAGTTCCAGTTGTTGTGTTTTTGAACATAGCTCCGTCCCCTTCTAGTTGGCCACACCCCTTTTTGTTGGCCCCACCCATTCAGCTGTCTCCTGCAGCCCCCCTTTAATTTGAAGTCACCAATCACCACTGCTCTTGTCTTATTATCAGATGAGTTTATAATTGTCTCTGTGACTTTCTAGTATGATACATTTTAATTGTGTGCCAGATGTATTTCCTGCAAACAAGCACAGTTTCCCACTCTCTGTTCAGTTACTGATGCCATTAACATTTGGTGAAACTGACTTCATCCTTCACTGAAGAAATATATTAGTGCCAACCTTGAGGCATCCCCCTTTCCCCCTCCCCCCAAGAAAAAAAAAGAGAGCGAGAGAAAAGCTATGGCAAAACCTGAATTACAAGCAGTTCCTTCTAGACCTCTTCAGGGAATGACTATTTCATACTTAATGTTTTGCAGTTAATCTGGAGACGTACAAGAAAACAAAATCTAGAAAAGTCTTTTTTTTACCAAAGTACATTTCTTATATCTGCAAATTACCTCCTTTTTTGAAGAATCTCTGGGTCAAGTTCTGATAATACCTAATAAGAAATTGGTTAAAATCAAGTTCCTTTTTTCTGCAAAGATGAAAAAAGAATATTATGGTCAGACAGAGATCTGAATGTAATCACTGCCTGAGTGTACCCAGCTCTTGATTGACCAACTCTGGGCACAATATCAACTTCTATAATCAGTAACTCTTTAACCTCAGTTTTCCTTCCAAAAGACTGAAAAATTGCTTTCACTATTTCAACAACATCTACATGCTCTGGAACACCAACAACTCTAATATTATACTTTTTTGATCTTAGTTCTAAATCAAGCACATTATCTCGTAACCCAGAAATTGTAGCATGGAGTTTACTATTTTCAGCACTAGTTAGATGTTTATTAGCAAACTCCATGAAATTAGCCTCCATATACAAAAAAAAAGTTATTAAGCCCCAACCATGTCCCAAGACTCACACTCCACATTCCTAAGCACCCTGGAGAATATTAGGGTCCAACCTAACACTCTCATACTGGGCAACTTCAACTACCCCTCCATTAACTTGGAAAACTACTCATGTACCAGTACACCTGCCCAACACTTCCTGGAATTCATTAATTCCAGTGCCCTGGACCAGCAAATTCTTCCCCCCACTAAAGGTAGCAACATCCTTGACATGGTCATTACTAACATGGGTGACTGTTGTTCTACATCAATAGTCAACTCATCCCTGGTTAGATCCAACCACAAACTAATCATCTTATTAATCCACATCCCTCCCACCCCCACCACTCCCACAAAGGTAACCACCATGAAAAACATCTCCAAAGCTATCTTTGGGCTCCTAAAGCAGAGGTGGCTAACTTCATGGCACCCATGAAAATGGAGAATAGTTGCATGACTGCCGAATCATACACCAATGCACTGTAAGAACACGTACACAAATGCATGGATCTTGCCATACTCAATAGAACCAAGGTGCTCTCCTCAAAAAAAAGGAAGCCAATCTGGTGGTCCTCTGCCATAAACAAACTCTACAACAGAAGGAGGAAACTGATGTGGAATAAGGTGAAGTTCCAAGACTGGAAAAATTCCCTTATCAGCCAAAACAAAAGGTTGAGATCCCTCATCAAATCCTCTAAAGCTAGCTATGAAAACAAAAGTGCAGCAGATAGTAAAGACAACCATAAGGCCTTCTATAGTTATGTAAAGAATCTCTACAGCAGTAATACCCAGATTTGCTCTCAGCTACTTCACAATGGTACCTCATATACCGAGCCAACAGATATTGCCAATATGCTGGCTGATGAATTCAGTGCCAACCTTACCGCTCTCCCCCCAAAGGACCAATCACAATACCAGTAGATTGCCAGACACCCAGCATTACTGCTGCACAGGTTAAAACAGCACTGTCCAAGCCCAAGAATACAGCTTCTATGGGACCTGACAATATTCCTGGCTGTGTTCTACATGAACTATAGAGTGAACTGGCACCTCAACTGTGTGCTCTGTTCAATCACAGCCTCATCTCAGGCTTTGTCCCTACAGAATGGCACACTGCTACAGTCATCCCTCTCCACAAAGAAGGAGCGACCACGGACCCTGGGAACTATTGCCCCATTAGCCTGATGAGCCTGATATGCAAGGCTATGGGACACATCATCATCATGGACCTAATAAACAAGGATATAGGGAATCTCCAAGCTTTGGATCCTACACAGTTTGGTTTTGTGAAGGGTAGATCATGCCTGCTCAACTTGGTCGACTTCTTTGTGTCAGTCACCAGACCTGTGGATGAAGGCAAGGTGGTTCATACAGCCTACCTTGATCTGGCCAAAGCCTTTGATACCATTCCCCACTCAGGAATAAAAGAAAAACTCGCTAAACTGGGCATCAAACCTTATATCACTAGGTTGGTTGCACACTGACTCACAGATAGAACCCACAGTGTGAAAGTAGCTGACTCCAAGTCAGACTGCCGACCAGTCACTAGTGGAGTCCCACAGGGTTTGGTCCTGGGTCCTCTCCTGTTTGGTATCTACTTCTCTGAAGTTCAGGCCAACACGAAGGGACTCTGGCTGACAAAGTTCACAGACGATTGCAAGTTGGGAGCTATTATTAACTCCCCAAGTGATGTTGATATCCTACAGAAAGGCCTCACCGAGACCAACGACTGGTGTCAGAACCATAGCCTTAAACTCAATGCCAAAAATGCATTGTCATCCCTCTTGGGAAAAACCCTGTTCCCTTGAATTACCACATCAATGGTAGTCCACTGAAAACAGAAGGCATTATAAGAGATCTGGGAACACAGGTAACAGCAACCTCTCTTTTGACCAGCACATTGCCACTGTGGTCAGAAAGTCCTTCTATGTAGCACATCTCATTACTAAGGGTTTTGCAACCAGATAGAAAGAGGTCATTGCCTCCCTTTACTCTTCCCTCATTAGGTCAATCATCGAGTACAATGCCCCATTTGGCATGTACCTCACTAGACACCTGCAACAACTGGAGATGCCACAAAAGTACCTCAGAAAGAGGATCCTAAGCCTTAAACACTTGTCCTATATGGACAGACTCAAAAAACTCCAGCTATTCTCTGTCTCATATCACCTACTTAGAGGTGATCTCTGCTTAACTTAAAAATCCATGTCTGACCCAGCTCTGTTAGAAATGCTACATCTAAAGAAATCCCAATCCCTCTGCACCACATGCTCCAGAGACCTCAACCTCATTACCACAATCAACAGAACATGCTGGAGGGACAGGATCATAACCCAGAGACTGCCCATGCTATGGAATATACTTTCCATACATGTCAAGCAGAGCACCTCACTAGGCCTCTTCAAGAGAAATCTCGATGAGTGGATGGGAAATGGAAAATTCACCCCGGTGGCTCTACTCGACAGAGGCACTAGGAACTTAGGTCAGGTGGCATGATGCCAGGGTAATCCTATGGGCTAGGCTTGTAAAAGCTCCAGGGCCAGTAACCTAGTACACACCTATGAGCCTGTAAATATAATCCTTTTGTTGACTAAAACTTGATTAATTTGGGAAATCTTGTCAGGCATTTTGATGATTTAACTTCTGTACTGAAATTATCCAGTTTTTTTCTGTAATAGCTTGACCCCAAACCAGCATCATTGAATCCTTGCCAACAGCTAACTGACCTCGGTTACTTTCAGTTTGACAATATTCAGTAGTTACAGCTGGCTGTAAATCAACACAGAACATACCTGTGAAAGGAAGGTAAGGCATAAAAGAACCATTATTTTGATGCTGTTAGCTTTATTGGTAGCCCATACTCAAATTATTTCTTGGCTGCAGCAATGTCAGTCATATCCTCTGGTGTTCCTACTGACTAAGGCTCTGGTCCAGAAGGATAGTGTAATAGTTTTCTTTGAAATAAATCCATTCTCACTGCCTTGAAAGACATATGAAAAAAAACTAGAAATATCAGAGTCCTGTTCTAAATCTGACTGTTGAAGTACCTTCCTTCTCCTGTGCTGGTTTACTTGTGTTTGCTATGGCAGCTTCTGCTGGAATGTTTTGCTCCTCCGTTGCACGCTGTTTCTCAATGACATGGCAATTGCTAAACCACCAACAGTTCGGTGGCAGACTAAGGTCTTACAAGCTCAGTTAAGTTAATGGTTAAAAAAAAAAAAAAAAGCAGTAATCCAGAGCATGAAAAGATCTGTTACATACCCCAGGTAGATGCATCTCCCTTCTGACACTTACATCATCATGCAACCTCCCTGAGGAGCTATTCCCCCAATACAGAGGAAGGGGGATTAAGACCCTCATTTTTGCACCCAATAGATATGTTAAGGTGACTTTTCTCTAGTTTAGTTGGGTTAAGATTTGTAATTTTTATCATTATATTGTCCTCTGCCAGTATGATGCCCCTTTCATCACTGCTACATAGTAACTGTGGTCTGTTCACTGCTTCCAAAGTATTGTTGAGCAAACAGTTGTTGAAGTAAGAAAGGAAGGCCTAATGGAAGCGATGATAGTCTCAGTCTACCCAAAGCAGTGGTTTTGGCTTTATGTGTGGAGGTATCCAAATCTGCATTCATAGACTCCAGTCCTTTTTGTGAAATGTCAGTTATGTGGCTGTTCGGTTACAGATTAATGTATGCAAGTTCTTTAAATCCATGTTATGTATTCATTTACAAGACCCCATTTTCAACCTCTTCTGCAAGACTTGTTACAAGTTCCATATCAAAGGTCTCAGTGTGCATACGTCTTTCGCAGGCATATTGCCCGTAATTCCAAGGTCCATGCAGTATACCAGGCATTTCCTACACTGTCTGATATATCAATACTGAGTGATTCTGACAGATTCTGACACAGAGATAATCTTAACATGCCCCTGTTGTTAGTTCTCGTTTTCGTATGACTAGCTGCTGCTGCTTATGTGAAGAGCACACAAGGTATAATCCTGACTCAACTAAGGTGAGCTATAATTGGCTACATTAGTTATTTTTTTATCTAAAGAGATAAGAATATGTAACATTCACTTTTTTCAG
The DNA here is from genome assembly GCF_019279795.1 of Protopterus annectens. Classification (NCBI taxonomy): domain Eukaryota; kingdom Metazoa; phylum Chordata; order Ceratodontiformes; family Protopteridae; genus Protopterus; species Protopterus annectens. Next base: position 281,060,963 of record NC_056747.1, read on the forward strand.
CTTAAATAAAGTTAAGTGATTAGGTTTTAGAAACTAAAGGGGGTGGCAATAGATAATTATTTTTTGTAAGGAAAACATATTATGGAATTATATTTTTAATACAAAAGCATTAGGAACAGGTAGTTATGATGCAAAGCTGGTAGTAGATTCTCATCACCAAATTACTCCATAATAACTGGAAGATTTACTTAACTTTAGATCAACACAATGACTACTAACAATTGTCATTCTTAAGAGGCGAACGTCTGCTACAGACAAATATGCTTACCTTTTATAGAGAAGTTCTTCTTGCACAGACTGCAGCAGTGTATTGCAGCTGGTATTCAGTGCATGCAAACCTGTGCTTCATGTCACAGACCATGCACACAAGTACAGAGCTTTATCAGCTGCTCCTAGTGAGGCAGCTTGGAAAGGCTAGAGATGGGAATTACTTCCCCTCCTAACAGCAGTAACACCTGTAAACTCCACTGTAAATGTCACTTAGTCTGGATGCACTACAGCTAAAAACGATTGCAGCTGGGACCGTTCCAATAACTCAAAGTATGTATCTCAAGATCTACCAGACTCCCATCTTTGTTATCTTCTACTCATGTGAGATAAGGAAAAAGAGGCGTTTATGCAATGGGTTCCAAAAGAAGACATTTAAAATATTAAGTGTTCAAACAATATGAGGCTGGATCTTAAACTCAGCAAAGGAGTTAGCAAGCAGTTCATATACAAATCTATATATCCTCAAATTATTCTTTTCAGAGTGTCCAGCTTCGTGTTCAGGTACTCATGTTCTCTGCAGGTTTGATTTTTAGTAGTAGTCTCTTCAATAGCTTGGGTAGTATTCCTTAAAAACATTTTTCTTTCAGCCCTCAGGTACTTAGTTCTAATTTAAATGTAGAATAACACAATAAGTAGTACTATTAAGGTTGAAGAGTGCCCAGCAAGGCATCATTATATCATTAAGCAATAATCCATGACCATGAGTGAGTATATCAGGATTTACTCATGGTTGGTGTGGTTTGATCACATTACTTAAGAAAGAAACTGCTTATTTTATTTATTTATTTATTTATTTTACATTTGTTGACCGGGATAGCCCGACTGCATACATGTCCATTTTCAGCGGAGGCCCGGGGAGAAAAGCTCCAAGGTCAGGAATTTAGATTTAAAAAAATATATAGTAATTACAATAGTTAACATATTTAAGCAAGCAGTTAAGTTTAAGATACAATATTTACAGAGGTTACATACATAGGCAGATTATAGAAGTTCCAGGGTTAAAGAAAATCCTGACAGTAGGTCAACATTAAGTAACACACATCTGCTAAAAATACTGTTATTAACTCATACAGTAAGTTACAGATGCAATATTTACAGTGGTTACATACCTAAACACATTTAGAGTTAAACAAAGTAAAGGTCATGATAGTGCCACAGGTAAGTTAAACATTTCTGTTTTTGTCTCATTGTCAAGGAGAGTTAGTTAGGTTTGCTGCATTGGCATAGCCAGTTTAGTGTCAGATGTTGTTTGAGTCTAGCCTTGAATTGACTTATGGAGTTGAGCAAAGTAATTTCGATTGGGAGAGAGTTCCAGGATCTGTCTACAGAGCTTGTGAAGAGAGATTCACCGGCGGAGTTATTAGTTTTGATAGTCTGGACTAGTAATTTATTAGAGGATCAAAGAGGTCGGGGGTTGTGATAGGGGGTGATAAAATTTTTAACAGCAAGAGTGTTATCTGGATTGTAAAGGATCTTATGGGCAGTAATCATGAGGTTATACTGGATTAAGCTGGGTAATTCTAGCCACCCAAGCTGGTTTGGGTTAGTACAATGATGAATCCTATAAGGTAGGCCAGTGGAAAATCTGGCAATATGGTTATAGCAGATAGAGAGTTTGTTAAGGATAGAGTTGTTTAGATTGAAGATTATCGGGGATGCATACAGAAGAGCTGAAAGTAGTTGAGAGCGAGCTATGGCACATCTAGCAGGAGGGGTTAAGAAGACTTTTATCCTGTGAAGTGAGCCTAGTTTTTTATTGATGGTCTTAATGGATTGATTGACATGTAGGTCGAATTTAAGATTAGTATCAATGATAACACTTAACCGTTTTGTAGAGGAGTCTGGGGAGATTATTGTGTCATTATTGGATTTAATGGTAAAAGTGAATTCAGTAAACCTATGTGTTGATGAGAAAAGCAGCAGTTTGTTTTTTGGGGGGGATTTAGGATTAGACGACGAACAGAAAGTGAGTTTTCAATTGTGTTAAAGGCGGTTTGTGTAGCTGACCACAGTTTGTTTGGAGATGTGGTCGAGCATATCAGGGTGGAGTTGTCAGCATACTGGACACAGCTGACTTTAGGGATAGCAGAATAAAGGTTGTTAATGAAGATGGAGAATAGAAGGGGCCCTAGTATGGATCCCTGAGGTACACCTAGTGGGTTAGGTAGGAGTTTAGAAAGTTTGTTTTGCCAAAGGACAGCCTGCTGTCTATCATTCAGATAAGACTGGATAAAACCAAAAGAAAACCAAAGCGAGAACCGTAAAAAACTGGTTCTCGCTTTGGTTTTCTTTTGGTTTTAAACAGTCCGTTTTGGTTTTCGTGTGTTTTCAGATAAGATTGGAACCATTGAATGGCTGTAGTATCTAGGCAGAAAGTTTTCAGGGTGTGGATTAGTAATTGGTGATCCACCATATCAAATGCCTTGGAGAGATCCAAGAAGAGGGCAGAGGATATGTTATTGTTATTGCAATTATGGTTTATGGTATTGGAGAAGGCTAGAAGGGCTGAAGTAGTGCTGTGGTGAGGTCAGAAGCCGTGCTGGGAGTCTGCCATGAGGTTATTCTGAGTTAGGTGATGCATCAGTTGTCTATGGATACATTTTTCCATAATTTTTGCAAGTGGGGATAGTATTGCTATTGGCCTATAATTGGATAACTCATTAAATGATGTATTTGTATAAGGGCACATCTGTCTTATTCCACTTTCTCTTCCCTAGACTGATGTACTGTGCATACATATGGGACTTACTTTCCCATGCTTGCACAGTTCATCAGTCAAGTGCAGGAGAAGCAATGGAGAAAATAAAATGCCCATTGCTAATTATTTTCTTTAACAGTTTAAAAATGTTTTTATGAGGGAAAGCGCAGTGTAAGGAAAATCAGGTAGATTTCTGTTTGTTTTGTTTTGAAGAATATACCTGATTTTTCTTATATTTTACTCTGTACCTCAATATATACCAATAGGAAGTCTGGCCACTCAATCGTACTTCAGCAGCTGAGAGTTTTTGATATATGTTCAATTTATAGTGGGCGTGCTGGTTGGACTATCCAATCATTGTGCTTGTTTTTGAGTAGTAATGAACCTTAATTTTGTTTTACATTTGTTGACTGGGCTAGTCTAACTGGATACATTGTCCATTTTCAGTAGAGGCCCGGGGAGATAAGCTCCAACATTAAGGTAATGTAACAGGACTACAAATGAAAATAAATTGAAAACAGTAAATTATTACAAAGAATTAATGCAGTTCACAGCTAATGGTGTAGTCTAATGTACTCAAATAGCTTCAAACAGCAAAGATTAAAAATGGTAAAAAAAAAATTAATATCAAAGAAGCTTTAGGCTAGCATAGAAGGAACAAACAACAAAAGAGAAGGATAAGTGAGGGTGTTGAGTAAGTAGTATAATGAGTGGTATATACAAAAGGTATAAAGTTTGGCAATAGTTGGACAAATAAAGTGTGGAGGTGGTGAAAGGTATCTATCTAGTTGTTATGTTAGACAAAGTTTGCATGAAATGTCATAGGTAGCATAAGTATTGACTTTGACATAGAACAATATCAGGAAGCGTGAAATGTCATAGGTAGCATAAGTATTGACAGTGACATAGAACAATATCAGGAAGAGGTGAGGGATTTTAGAAAAGTGAAGAGGAAGTAATTGTATAATTATCTACAGTCTCTTATGCTGTAACTGAATCCACTGCATATACTTGCTGCCTCAAAGTTTGCAGCACACTTGAACTGTAATTTATGAGATCTTGTGACTGGACAAGTACCTACATTTTAAGAATATGCTTTCTCAAGCTGTTCAGCTCGTAAGCAAATGTGACACAAACAATAGCTGTTGCTCTTCTGTACCTATATATGGGGGGCAAGTCCCCCATTTCCCAAACTTTACTATTCTCACCAAGGCTGATGGACCTTGAAGAAATACTTAGCACTAACAGGCAGTGTAATATCTACTTCACTCTTTCGCTAAGGTATGCTAAACATGTTGGTTTGAAACAGCATGCAAAAACACAAGGACTGAACTTGGAGCTTCAGGAAGTGAAAGTAATCAGAGCACAGTTGTTATCATTTCCATAGGTGGTGAACAGAAGGTGGCAGGTGATTTCAACACTATAATATGGGGTAGGGTCATGGGAGATGAACACAGCAGCCACATACTCTGGGAGGCTGTCGGAAGTCAGGGATCACATCTACAAGTGGTGGAGTCAAGATGCCACAATTTGCTAGTGTCCATTGTGTTGGCTTGCTGTGTTAGGATTCAATGTGGTCCATGACAAGAAAGGGGCAGAATTACTGGGCCATATGCATGTACCCAGATAGGACATCTGGGGCATCTCAGGTTTAGCTTGATGGCCGGCTTCACCCATGACTTGTATAACACTCATGACTCATGACCATGTGTTCATAGGTGATAAGGAAGTTGAAGAACTACCACACCATATGTGTGAAGCCTGATGAGGGATCCCTGGTGTTGAGCCAGAGGAACAGCACTGCCCATGACCAGGATGATGCTCAAAACTAAGGGTGGCAGTTTGTGTGGTTTGGCCACAGTCAACAATGACACATTTTCACCATGGTCAGTGCAGTCAGACTTAGGATAGCCTGTGTCCACTTGCCTGAAATAGGATATCTGAGAGACTAAATGCCCTGCAGAGACAAACTGGAGAGAGGTTGCAATGCCTCTCATGAAGACAACTATGGAGACAATATTTACCAGTGGCAACCACAATGGCACTATGTGCTCCATGTTCTTATAGTCCATGTCACTGTGCAGTTGATGCACATCTTCCCACAAGCCACAGAGTATATTTCTAGAATGCTGTGGAAAGGAGCTATCTGTGACTGAATTATTGACCTGCACATCAACTGGTTAATTCTGTATGTTGTAGCCATATCAAGGACAATTCTGGAACTTTGGAATCATGATGGTATCACCCCCCACCACCACCACCCCAACAGCATCTATCTTTTATGGTGGGGATGCACACTTCAGAGGTGGTGTGAATGTCAGATGGTGTGTGGGCTGGGAACACAGGTTTCATGAGGTACTATCAGATACAGGATGTTTGTCATGTACTTATGAGGCTATGTGCTTCACCTGTATCTCTACAGGGGCTTCTATAATGGCAGATGTAGGTGACTCTTCTCTCTGTAGTGCTACAGACAGTGCCACTGTGTCAGCAGACTGTGTCACTTGCATGCTGCCATAACCTTCAGACACAGGTGCCTTGCTTATCTCATTCAACCTCAGTGAGTTGCTTCTCTGCTGATGACCAACTTCTTTGTGGTGGACCTGTCTGGTGCAATGTCCCATTATTTTCCCTTTGTATGGATCATATTACTGGTAGCCCTTCATCATACCTGCTGTACAGACCTCTTTAGACTGCCCACAGCATTAATGTCCCAAACCAGTCCCTGCCAAGTTTGGTTTTGGTTCAGTATTGCTTTTCTGCACCATATTTGCCCAGCAGGCATATATTTTATGTACAGAAGCATACAGCAACAGTTCATTCTCTTGGTTAGCGGTCAGTGAATTTAAAAATATGTTGCCTTCTTTGGGTGGGCATGCGAAAAATTTGCACACCTGAAGACAAAGCATGTCAGTCAGGAGGTTTGTATACTATGCTGTTGCAGGCACATGAGTTTGCTCTAGGGGTACTCCCCTGTATGCACTTGGCTAACAGCTGCATTTAGTATTCTATAAAATGTCACTCTCTATTTAAGTATTATACCTATGTCTCAACATATGGCCCTAGAAGTGCACACCCCTTGTGGCACATAAGTCACACAGTTTCATGTATTCACAGTTTGTAACACTCCAGTCAGAGGCAGATGGTTCGTTACCATGCTGGGTCTACATCAGAATCGCGAAAGCCGTCTTTCACGAATACATGTTCATCAACACATATATATGTCGAAGAACGAGAACAGCGAAGTACCAAAAGAGCAAAATGGAGAATGCCGAATGGATTTTCTTGGCCAGCAGGGTGATCGTGGGGATGAGGAAATGAATCCTTTTCCCCACTGTAGTGCAGTCTCGGAGTTGGTATATATAAGTAGGGGGGTGTGGGGGTGCAGAGGAGGGCTTGCCCCTCTGCAAAAATGTTTGAAAAAGTATTTTAGGTAAGGTTTGTACAGTTAGGTTTGCCTTACCTGTATGGTGGGGTTACTTCCGGGAATGCGTTCGGCGTTCTCCATTTCACTTTTTTGGCACTTCGCTGTTCTCGTTCTTTGACTTTTATGTGTCGATGAACATGTATTTGCGAAAGACAGCTTTCGTGATTATAATATAGACCCACCATGCCAGTGTCGTTGGTGCAGGTTACATGTGCACAATAACATCTGTCTCACTTTCCCTGACATCTACCACAGGACTTGTTGTTACTGCTGAGCTACCTTATGAAGCTGGTCTCCTTCCTTAACTCTGTGATACCCCATATCTACAGATGCTTTATTCTAATTATTCTATTTCAAAGTTGTACATATAATATGCAGTATTGCACAAAATGGAGTCAGCACATTATATTTTGCCAACAGGGGAAGTTAGTGTTATGGTTATGCAAGTAAAGCCAGACAGTACCACTGACTGTGTATCACCATCACTGTGTAATGTTCTACACAAGCATGTCAGTACAAGCTGTGCAATTCACAGTGAGCATGATGTGTGTAGCCTCTATGGTCATGCAAGTGGCATGTGTACACATGCAGCACCATGGTGCAGTACTGCATTACGTGACACATGGTTCACAACATGTGTCTGTGTGCACAGGTCTACCGTATTACTATTGAATGGACATGGCTGTCTCAACTGTTGGCAAAGGCAGGGCTCCTGCATGGTGTGCCAGACAGAGCAGATTTCTTTGATCTTCTTGCACGGAGACTTCAAGGAACACCTGTTGGTTCAATATGATGGTACTTTACAGAATGTGGAGCCCTTCTGTCAAATGGTCTAGGTGATGAGCGATGCCACTGGCATCACCCATATTGGGAAGAAGCATCATCATTGATATGATGACCTGGAGTGGCACACCCTGGCCTGCTCTAACAGTGGGAAGCCAAGGTTCAGTAGAGTAAACAGGAGTTGTAGTGTAAGCATGTATTTGTTGGGTATTATACTACTGTGTTACACCCTGAGCTGTGTTGTACATGTATGCCTAATAGCACATGCTTTGTTTTGTAGCTGTAGAGATGTAATATCTATAAATGCACTTCTGTAGAGGTGAAGTATGTATAAATGCACCTCTGTAGAGATGAAATGTCCATAGATGGTTGCATGTCAGAAAACATGGAAACACCTCTCCCAGCAGTGGAATGTGTAGATATCCATGCCAGTAAACTGTACAGCTATGATTATGGTTGTGGTATACGTATGTGATTTTTTTCCCCATTGTTTCATCCTTTTGCAGATTCTGTTGTGGAAGAGGAGAAGGAGAAACTGAATCAACTTAGTCATCACCTTTGGTATTGGGTCACCCATGTCCTCCAGTTCTGCCTCTCAGAAGGGAGATGGCCATCAGCCTATTGCAAGTATCCTGAAGGGAGTCACTGCTGCATATAATGCCTGCCTCACAGGTGGGAAGTGAAGGCTAATCTTCTGAAGTTGGCCTAGAGGAGTCACCTGTGGTCTCAGTGTCAACTACAGAGGCTGGTCACTCCTGAGGTTTACTGGCAAATAGATGCCCACCTTGGCACCAAAGAGTTTATTCTGGAGTTACTGGAGAAGTCATGCTATCATCAGGCCCTAAACATAGGGTCTATAGGGAGTACCCAGCCCATAAAATCACTCAGTTGAATATTGCCTAGCTTTGTAGCCATCTCAGCTAGCCTGGAATCCAACCAGTCAGGGAACCCACCTTATTCCCTTCCCAGTGTGTTTTCTCCTTTCTATGTCATTTATTATTTCTTGTTCATTGTCTAACCCTTCCCATCACCAGCTGTCTATACTAAATACATTTAAGCCCATCTATTGTTCTCCCTGCCTTTTGTGTCTATACCATCCTCTGGATGCATCTGTTTTCTATGTTTACATAGCTGCCTCTGTTACCTGCCCTTCTTCTTCTGTCCCATCCACAGCAATCTCTTAGAATCTTCCTGACCTACCCTTCCTTTGTAAAACAGACAAAAGGTGCTGTTGCCACCAAAAAAAAGTATTATTCCTTACTTCCCACCTTTCATATTTTGTGATTGCCCTTCTGTGTTTACATCTGTTTGCTGTTCTCCCCTTTCCTACTTCCCTGTGAATTTTATTTCCTAATCATTTATATGTTGAACATAGTTGCTACAGTGTTGTGAACACCAGCACTGTTTTTTCTGTTGGCTATTGTGGCCAGCTGTGCTGCTCCTTCTTGTGGTGGCCAGCTGACAGCCACAGTTATATGCCACCACATTGTGTGGGTGGGTATATATTGACTCATTTGTTCTTGCTTTAGCTGTGATGTCCATCACATAGCCCAAAGGAAACAGCCACTGTGAACTGTCCACAGAATTAAAGATTTCATTCAAACCTGGACTTCTTCAGAACATAGGACATGTGTACTTTTGTAGCACTGTTCCTGCAATACAGCAGCACAGTGTTATTTATCCTATTGCATGTGCACCTTCTGTTTTTTTTTATGTGGTGCTTTACGTTGTGTGTAGGTGCTGTTCCCTACCTGCTACATGTCTGATTAGCTCATCAGTGCTTCTTACTGTGAGCTTCTCGAATGGTACCACTGTGTAGGTGTGGTGCAGGTGTATTGCTCTTTTACATGATTACCAGGTACTTCTACTGAATCTATTAGTGAATAATTCACTGAACTTTGACTCCTCTGTATTACTACAGTGGTTTTATATTTAAAAATTGCCTTTTCTTTAATTTTAAGATAAACAACACTATAAGAATGCAAATATTTAATCTTATGTGTGATATTAATAGTCAGTTTTATTTGATTACGGAATAGACTTTTTGTGCAATTTTAAGAGAAAGGGCACTAACAGACTTTAGCATTATGGAAGACATTAATACTCAGAATGTGTTGGTTTTGTTCCACCCAATCAACTTTCAATACATTTTTTGATCTCCTAAACCTTATGTTTTTTCAGTAGTAGCTGGTTATAATGCATAACAAAATCCAATTATATTTCTTCTTTTTTTAATTCCTTGGCTAGAGCATTACACTGAATTAGACTTACATTGAGTTATTGACCTAGTAGATCTTGTAGATATGACCATGTCAATTAAATTGTGTATGTTAATGAGAAACAATTCCCATGCTGCAAATAAATTTTATCAGAGAACTCCATTTCTTAATTCAAAAAATTAAAAACGCTCAACATTTGAATAAATACCTTTAGAAAAGTTTTCAGTAGTTCATTTTGTGGTAGTTGTTGCTTGTTGAGCCAGTAATTGAGGAGCCTGAATCCACACCACTGACACTGGAGAGGGATGTTCACTTGGAAAACAAATGGATATACTCAGTATTTCTGGATGTAGACCTCTCTGTATCAGGCACAATTTCCCTTAGAGCACACAGGGAACACAGTCAGCCCAGGATCTGGAATTCTCTCTCTGACTCCCTGCAGGTCCCCAGAAAGACTACCCACTGGAACAGCTTCAGAGATAAGTCCTCAGCTGTGTGGTCAAGCCAAGTCTTCTACCAGTCTCTCTGTGAAACCAGTGCTTTGTGTCCCTGTTCCAAGTAGCTGACACATTTACACTTTGAGATTTGATCTGCAAACACACACACCCACACACCTGGGGAAAAGCTGGCACAGGCTTAATAGCTATTCCCCCTTTCTGTCCAGACTATAAGGTAGTTATCACTGCCATAAGACACTACAAAGCCAGGTACCAAAGGCTCTTGCAAGGGTAGCCAATTATATTAGGTGAAATTAATATTAATATAAATGGTAATGCTGACCAAATAGCAAGGCTTTCAGGAGTTACCAGAATGGTCAATAAATAAATATATGCAAATACTATCAAAACTTAAATGTTTTTCTAAAAGGACCAGCCACAATAAAAAGTTTAAATATATTTAATAATAAATAATAAAAGCACATGAAAATATTAAATATCTATTTACAGCATACACCAGAGTTTCAGCCACAGGAAATATTGAAAATAACACAGCTGGAAAGATTCACACAGTTACAAAAAACAATACTTACCTATTCTCACTATATTTTCCTAACTGATCTAAAGAATTACTGTTCCTGCTTACTGAATAGAACAAGGTAAGATGATGTGGGTGAGTGGTCCTTGTTGTCAGATCCAACACAGAATACAGAATACTGAGAGTACTCTCCTACTAATATCTAAATATTATTTATGGCTTACAGAATGATGTCACACACATCTGATCATCTGATTCTATTTTCCACACTATCCCCCATCACTAGAAGCTGCCAGGGTTTAGCAGCTATGTGCTACAATACACTAGCTGAGTTTTATTAAAGCATGTGGAAGCTATAAAACAGTAAAACCATTCCATTCTTCCTACAGGAGCTACAGGCTATTCTCTAGCACAGACTTTGCAATTCTGGTTCCACTTAAAACTGTGGGATAACATCTTTATGGCAATTTAATTTCTAATATTTTTCAAAATTTGCTGTAGCTGGATTGTGATTAACCTCTTCTCTTCCAGTATTCAGTGTTAAAATATATACATTTAATTCAGTTACAATAATATACTTACATTTCTTTTCTTTCCAGCAGGGCACACTGTTGATATGTTTTAACATAAGCAGCTTTACAAATATATTTTTCAACACAAGCATTTGTACAAATCAGTTTGATACGCAAATGACATACAATTCTTTAAAAACTCTAGCTAACTGTGCTAGCATATGTTATACACCCACTGCCCTACTTCTCCTGGCATGGCTGGCAGTACCTCCTAATGTCATACCCATCATTACTAGGAGAATTAACATCCCCGGAAGTATGGCATCAGAACTAAGGGGCAAAATTAATTAATGGTCCCACAAATGTGCCTAGACTGCTCTCTAATCAAGGTCAGACTATGGTAGAATGCAGAGATATAAGTTTTTACTTCAGGGAATTCCATTTACTGTTATTGCCTCTGATATTTACATACTTAATTCTAGAAGCTTAACTCCATAACATATAGATACTCCTCTACAAATCTGTCCATATTTAGTTGTTGTGCCACTATTGCACCATCATTTGAAAAGGTGTTTTTTTTCTCGGCATGACACATTTCTGTAAATATTCTATATAGATCTTTTCATAACTAAAAGTCTGAAAATGGATTATTAAGAGTTCTTGCAATACATAAAAGTAAATGTAGTCAACCTATTTTTTCTTTATGTCATCCATAGAGAGTCTTGCTAAATTGTTAAGATGTAGTAAAATTATTTGCCCTATTATGCACACCTTCCCACAGAATCCTATAGTCAACTCTTTGAAGATCTGTCTCTTTTATTATTTGTTATTGAATTTCTTTTGTTTTGGTTTGGGTTAAATATAGACAGTTGTAAGACAGCTGTAATATTTCAATGAATTGAGTAATGAGATTGATACTATTTGCAAGTGTGGCTATTGTAATATATGGAGAATTATAAAATAAATAAATCACAACAGTTCACTTGCCTGAGAAAATCAGGGAAAATTATTGCCATAGACACAATATGATAAAAGAATGAGATAATAAGGGAGACATTGGGCCAACACAGAACATGGGCAGACTTTTTTTTCTTTCTTAACATAAGCTAATCAGACTCATGCCATAAGAGGTTTATACAGAAGAGTCCACTCTGAGTCGTGCCAATACATGCTTTGTTGCTTCATTACAAAAACTCAGCTGTCAAACTTTAGAAGATTTTTAAAATCATCTGAAAAGTATTATGTAGCTTAAATAATAAACAGATTAATGGATGAAAGCCACATAATTCAACTTATGAATAACTTATCAGGTATACGTCCTAGTCTTTATTTCCTGATTTACAGCTTAACCATTATCTCGTGCTAAAGTTTTCCACCAATCAGATGCATCTGAAGTTGTTTTAAGTGAAAATAATTTCCAGAGCTACAATAAATCTTCTCAGGAAAGCTGTCACATAAGGGTTCTTGACTGTTGGAAAAGAGTACAGCAACATCCTCATCAAAAAAATAGGCTGCCAGCTTAATTTCCTTGCATTTTTTAAAAATGTTATAACAGTGAGATGCCAGACTTTTTATGAAGAATTAGTAGGATAGGTGTGAGGCATCTGGGGCTTCATTTTTATAGCACTATAACTATGCACATTTTAATGTAATCACACACTGTAAAGGTGTATGAAGAATATTTATCCTTTCCAGTACTATCAACATATATTTAATGTACTTTTATGAGTATTTTTTTCAGACCTTGAAATACAGTCTACTTCCATTAAAAAGAAACTGACTTGCTAATTATTTAAATTTTAAATAAGACTGGCAGTTCCCTTAAACAATGAGTTTCCAAGAAACTAAACTTGCTTTGTTCTTACAAGTGACTTGTTGTTACATTTAGTTATAAAGCACACAATGTCAGCCATTTTAGCTTCTTCCTCAGAATCTTGTAATGATACTGCCCAAGCCCCTTCTTCTGTTCATTTGTAATGTAGTGAGCTCTATGACTTGACTGTTTCCCTCTCTTATTGTTGCCCAAAATCTGGGCAAGCAAAGTAAAATGTACATTAAATAGACTTAGTGCAAGTTTTCCTGGTACATTAATACTCCGGTGTTGTCTTCTTGTTGGACATAGTCATACTATTTCCATTTTGTTTCTGGCAGCTAGGACAAGCTAGTCCTGACAGCAAATAATTTAATTATTAATTAAGAGTGGACTAAATGCATTCATATTTACTTATTTATTTGTTTGTTGTTTGCTTGATAACTGGTTATATAGTTAGTTCAAAGAACCCTTTCTGCTACAACCTAGACCAACTGACACAATTTAATTTCCATATAAAGTAAACGGAGACAGAACAGAAGTAGTGTAACAACAGATGTATAACATCAGAAATAACGAATTGAAGTATTACAAACAAGAAACTTAGTATAATTAAAGAAGTAGCAATGTCTTGCACAGTACAAGCGAAACAAGAAAATATTTATTTGACAAATTATGGGTCTCTTAGTTACTAATAATGGATGAGAATAGTAGTTTTCTAAAGTGGTTAAAGTTAAGGCTCTAAATGTTTAAGGCCATGTAACTTTAAGTCAGTAATGCACTTTTATTCATAGCCTTTGAACAATTACCATTCTGTGGTACTAGCAAGGTAGGAATGGTGTATGTCAGTCTACTTGTTTTGTCTTGCTTGGAGAATACGTTTTTCAATATGTAAGTACATTAGCACAATTCTGTTTTGTGCTGACATATTAAATGGATCCTTTATATAGATTTACAAAAATTACATAATCCAAAAGAGCACTATTCTTTGTGGTCATTCAGACAAAACTGTTACAGTTTTCCAAAATGTGTTACATTAACTTAATTAAAAATAATATAGTTGTGGTCATAGCCAAACACCAGTTATATTTAAATAAGTACCATATTTGGAAACTGTATTTCATGAGGAATTTCACAGAGCACTTCACATGACTGGCCTTTATAAAGATTTTGTAAGCTTTGAAGCAAAACTTTTAATCGTAGTAATTTGATTAGATTTATGAAACACTTAATTACTTGTCATCATTCACATCACGTGGCTAAAAACATTCACATTATAGATAACTGTTTGTATTACTGCAGCTATATAACCTGTGTGTGTGTGTGTGTGTGTGTGTGTGTGTGTGTGTGTGTGTGTGTGTGTGTGTGTGTGTGTGTGTGTGTGTGTGTGTGTGTGTGTGTGTGTGTGTGTGTGTATATATATATATATATATATATACACACATATATATATGCATACACACATATATATATATATATATATATATATATATATATATATATATATATATGGATTCGTATCACTTCACTGAAAGACCATTTCACTGACACCCATTTCACTGAGATCAAATCACCTCAAGTTCATTTCACTGAAAGTTCATTTCACCTAAAACTCATTTCACTGACAAGTAGTACTCTAAGGCAAGTCAAAGGTATATGTCCTTTTCCCCACTGCAGTGCGATCCTGGTGTTAGTAGGGTGTGAGGTGGCATAGCCCCCCACTTAATTTGTTTTTTTGTTGTCTGGTTTTGTTTTACATTATCTGGTAAAACCCAACTAGGTGGGGGGCTACTTCCCCACACCCTAACTATATATACTAACACCAGGATCACACTACAGTGGGGAAAAGGACATATACGTTTGACATGCCTTAGAGTACTACTTGTCAGTGAAATGAGTTTTAGGTGAAATGCGTTTTAGGTGAAATGAACTTTAGGTGATTTGGTCTCAGTGAAATGGGTGTCAGTGAAATGGTCTTTCAGTGAAGTGATACGAATCCATATATATATATATATATATATATATATATATATATATATATATATATATATGGGTCTGTATCACAACATAGAAAGTCCTTTTCCTCTAAATTCATTTCATTGAGCCCATAACATCGAAAACTTATTTCATCTAAACTCATTTCATTGAAAACTTACTTCACAACAAATATATCATACAACATGCTTTTGCAAGGGGACAAGTTCCCCCTGCATCCCACACATATATATTTATATATACTAACGCCATAATCCCACAACCATGGAGAAAAGAAAAAAAACACCAAAGTGAATCAGTGGCCAAGAGCAAACACGCCATTTACAGATCAATGGGTACAACATGATGCTGAATGTCACAACTCATACATAATGTGCTAGGCTCACTTCCCTAATAACTCCTATGATAACAAATGACACCACGTTATACTTTATACACAATTCTATACAGTTCTACACTTCCCAATGAAATGAATTTTCAGTGTTATCAATTTTCAAATAAATGGATTTGACCCTATGATTTTCATTGTTATGACTTCTCAACGTTATGATAGGGGACCTTAAATTACGTCTTGACATTAGAAGTTAAATAGTGAGCAACGTAACTTGGTAGGCATTGAGAGTAACCAGGATATATTCTCTACACGTACTGTAAGTGATCTTTATCGCACTCTGAAAAATATCAATTTTGAGAAGGTGGTAGCCTGACAAGGAAATCTAAAGTCTAGACTGTCATATGTAAGACACATGTCATCTACAAGGCTATTAGATTGGTCCAGGGCAACTCCACTATGAGATAAATGAGTCTTGTATCTAATATTCCTAACACAGATGTGAACCAGTTTCACATTTGTGATATTGTAACTATGGCTAGATCTAAATGGTATTATTTTGGCAAGGACCAGGATTTATATGGATATTGGCAAGACAAAACATGAATGCAGGAATGAATATGCGGTTCTATAAAGGGTATGTTTTGATCATTTTCCACACATCAAGCTTGTACACATGTAACTTAGAATATACAAATTTATTTGTAATTTGATAAATCACAGTCACTGAATGGCTGTTATGTCTGTGATTGTTAAATAAAAAAGTTGTTATATGTACTCCAATAATAAATGGTCCCAATTTGATGATGTTGAAAGAAACACTGCAAATGCCATTTTTGTATAATAGTTTAACACTATTATTCAAATGTCATACACTAGTCACTTATGGCTTTGAGATTCATATTCTGCTCGTGGTATGATATTGGCCCAGTATGACACAAATAAAGGCTATTTAAAGAACAGATGTTCACAATGTCCTGCTTATGTTGAATGGACATTGTAGTAACAGGGTGACTATTCCAATGTGACGAGAGCTGTGCCACTGACAGGCCTAGAATAAGCCAAGGATGGGAATACACTATAGCAATAACCCACGGCTGGGTGTGGGTAATGGTGGATTTACCCACGATTGGTGTGGTTTGGTCATGAAGGCGAACCCCGAGTGACCAAACAAAACTAACCATGGGTAAATCAGCATTACCCACACCCAGCCGTGGGTTATTGCTATTATACAATGACATTATTTAAGAAAAAAAGTTACTTACTTTTCCTTAAATAATGTCATTGTATAACGTCCCCATGGTGTTCTTCCACTTTGTTTTGGGATTTCTGCCCTTTGATGATGTACTCCGCATATGTATGGACTTATCTTCTCATGCTTGCACAGTACATCAGTGTTGTAGAAAGCAAGCAAAGGAGAAAGGATGATCTCTGTTCCTATTTTTTTTTAAAGGAAAAAAATGTAACCTTCCGGACAGTTTAGAGGTATGAGACGGGAGACAATACAAGGAAAATCAGGTATGTTTCTTTCGTTTTGCAGAACATACCTGATTTTCCTTGTATTTTATTTGCTTTCATACATACCTCTTGAGCTTTTATTTCAAGAAGTGTGAATAAACCATAAATAAAAGAGGGGAACCAATTGTTAATGTTGCAAAAAATTAGAAATCTGGGAGAATGAATGTCCATTGTGTGAAGGGAAGAAAGTCTGAAATAAGTGTCATTATTTAGTGACTTCATTCCTCAGTGATTTGTATAATATCAGGTAGTTCACAGCATTTACAAACACAAGGCAGCACCAGCAAATTAATTCCAAGTCAGAACACTCAGCAGAACCAAGAGAACAAGCAAATTCTTTCTGGAACATCAAGAAGGGTCATTAAAATAAACAAGCAAACAAACAAAACAACAGTACAAAAAATACAGGCGATCACATAGTGGGCTTCCTCTGGTACTAAAAGAGAGCAAAAACGAATTCACTCATTATATAGGTGTGGGTCTCCCACACTTCTCATAAACTGATAATTTTTGTTACATGGCTTAGAATCAGAAAATAAAAGTTATGTTAAAATATTCTTTATGTATAGAATCAGTACTTGTGATAGCCTTTAAGCAGTGTGTCTACTTTATTTGATTCTTTTGTTGTTGTTGTTTTTGTTTTTAATATAATGATCCTTCCTGTTGTCTCTGAGCTGACTGTAATTGATTTGATAGTTCACAGCATGCCATCAATAACTAAAGATGAATTAAGGCTACACAGTCAAGACCGAAAGATGACCAGAAAACTCATATTAGTGAAAAAGCTGGAGGTTAGGGAGGGAGAGCCTTTAGGTAGCCAGGTAATATTTTCTGATCGGATATCTAGGATTAGGGAAAACAAGGCTTTAACTAGGTCATGAAGATTGTGTAATATTTTCTGCATTAAATTCAAACAGGTCAGTACACAACAGACACAACTACAGAATGTTGGCACAAAGAAAGTTGAAAAATATTAATTTTGGTGAGGCTTTGCCACTTACCACCCTTACCAAAACTAATCAATGTTTATGATTGTCTCATTGCAAAACAAGCATAGAAGTGTCAGCACTTCATGTGTTGACTTTCCATATGTCAATGTTTTAGTATGTGAACTGAACTGTTCTGTTTATTCTTATTTAATGATTGCTCCAGGCTCCAAGTAAGCTGATAAGTGCAGCCGTACATATGGGAATACCCACTAATTTCCAAATTCACTAGCACAGTAAAGGGATTGTTTTCTTGGAATACATTTCAGAAAGGATGAGAAGAGGAGCAAAGGCATGTTTAGGTTTATTTCAGAAAAGAGTAAAGGAAGGACAGAATTGAGCAGGCTGATTAAGGCTGTAAGACAGATCTTGGAAGACTGGGAAAAAGCAAAGGTTTTGAATAATTGCTTTACTTTTGTCTTAAAGAAGAAAAGGTAGCAGAGGGTGCCATGCTTGGAGGTACAATGTAAAGTAGGGAAAGCAGCATGCAAAAACCAAGCTCTACATGAAAGAAAAGGAACTAGAGCCCCCTACCACAAAATGAGGAAGACGAAGAGGGACAAGATGCA